>NW_007252352.1:142074-146519 GCF_000164805.1 Carlito syrichta | reverse complement strand
GGAGCCCAGCAGGTCGAGGCTGCGGTGGCCGGGAGCGGCCACTGCACTCCAGTCTGGGTGACAGAGTGAGACTCCAACTCAAAAAAAAAAAAAAAAAGATAAAAATACGTTACAAGTACAAAGGACTTTAATAATAATGATTTGATCAATCTCCCTCATTTAATATACCAAGACTACCAGAATAAGTAAGTGACCTTTACAAGGTCACCAGCCAGAAAGTGGCAGAGTTTTGATAAATAAAAAAGTTTCACTTATGAATTAAAATATCATTATTGGCTCCAAATAAGTACATTGCAACTTCTCAGTAAAGTTCTACTGAGTGAATTGATATTGTCCTCTGATCTTTTAGGTTATAAGATTCTTTCCCCACCTTCCTATCCAATGAGGATAATAAGTATTGTATAGACAGGCCTTATTTCAGTGGAGTCCTGGCTTATATACTCAAAGACTCTGGATCACCAACTAAATATTTTAGGAACATTTCAAATGACATCACATTACTTTGTTTTGTAACAAATGGACACGAAAAAGTGAGGCAATTCAGTAAAGGGAAACTGGGATCCAAAGAAGAAAGCAATGCAACTGGGCAGAGAAAAGAACACTGCAATTCAGAGGACAGCCATTCATTAGAAGAAGAATAAAGGGGGGAGAGAATGAGGTTATTCATTTGCAAACTAATTTTCTCATAATTTTGAACTTTTGTGTGGAAATTGCTAGTCTAGTGTTTGGTTTAGATTTCCCAATTGTGGAAATACCACTCTGGTCTGGAATTGGGAAACTATGTGAAGAGAAAGAAGAGTTCTTATGTACTGTCAAAGAGAAGCCAGTTCAATGAAGGGGAAAGTTTAGAACTCTTCCAAATGAGCATTATAGTGCTTCCTTTACTTCTGCTGACTGCAAATGCCACAAAAAGTTTCCTGCTGAAAAAAAAAAAAATCAGCCTAATCTTTGTTTATTTATAATATTACCTATCGATTGGGTTTGTGCATAAGTTTCAGATAGCTCAAGATATTGTGCATCTGTTTATTTGAAGAGTCTTATACGTATGATGGACACCATCATACATCTTGGATAAAATTTTGCACGCAATGAAAGAACTAGAATAAAGATTTTTTAAAAATTCTCCTCTCAAGGCTATGTCTGTTTGAACCTAATATGCAGTGACAAACTTAGAACGAGTACTTGGTGATCATTCAAAATTGGTAAGAATTAAGGCTCTTTATAATCACATAACATATGCTTATTGTTATAAATAAAGCAAAGAATGATTCCATATGTATCCTCTGCACTCCTATTAACTTCTGAATGCACATTCTACCATTGTAATAGTCCTTCAACATATCTATTATTTAAATAATCTTCTTGGTAAGATATTTAGCTGCTGTTTTCTTTTGGAGCAAACACACATCTCAACTGCAGTTTTATACTTAAGCCTGCTCATCAGAAAGGCTGACTAATCTGATGGGTATTTGAAGCCTTAGCTGTGGCATTACTAGGACTAGAACTCCCTAGCTCTTCAAATTTCTTAGTTTCACTTTAACCAACTATCAAATTACATAGCTTCTTGTGTCAAAGGAGCTAGTATTATATGGAAAATGATTTTTCATTTAACATTGGCCTATTATATCTACATTTGAAATTAACCAATTCCCTCAGGGTAAGCCCAAAGGAAGAGTTGTAGCTATTTAATATCCTGAAAATCTGGAAAGGGGGAATTTCTGGAGTTTTTATTACTGGTAGGTAATTACGTTCTCTGCAGAGATTCATAATATCTATACTGAAGCTAGCCCTTCTAAACTGATTTTATTTTCATTTTGTTTAATTAGAAGCTTGTAAAAATCTATAATTGGGTAAGCATTCATTTCTTTTCCCTTGGAAGTAAAAGTCCAAGTTTTGATCAGATTATGAAAAAATTAACCCCACACACGCACACAAACACACACCCCACGCACAACAATAACAGCAGTAAACTATTATAAGAAGAATGCAAGCACTCAAAAGTTATTTTTGCCTAAACAAAGTCCACAGGTATAACTATATATTATGGAACGCCTTAGGTCATTAATTCATGCTCATGGCTACTTTCACAAATGACACGAGATATTGTTTCAAAAGATAGGAAGAACATCTTGAAAAAAATTAAAAAATTTTTAAAAATGACTTTTTGAAAGGAAATTGCTATTACTTAAATTATGCATATAAATGCCAATAGATTATAGATAAATAATAGTTACATGCCCTATATTTAATAGGTAAAGAGTTTAGTCAGTAGAAGTCTAGAGGAATTGTGGAATGTTAATGCCTTTTTCTTAGAGGTTCTGCATCTGGATATCACTGATACATACCGAGTTCAGAGGTAATTTTTTGCTGCTATGCTATTGTTCATTGAACTAAAACATTTTGCACAGCATAATAAACATTTATGGTTATTCCTTAAGAACATTGACCCCCAAATATTTAGCAAGCTGCGTGCATTCAATCGAAATGTTTATTGGAAATGGAGAGATTAAACTGTCACTGAGGAAATACTAGAGCTCATTATCACAAAGTTTCATTTTAAATGCTCAGAACTGCTTTATTGCTGCATCAGTAATGATAAGCCTGAGTCTTAAATCTGCGTCATTTAGGTTTTAGGAGCATTATTAAAACATATTAACCATAATTCAATTAATTTACAGAAAATGCCATTCTACAATGTTTTCCCCTGATTCTTCAGAAAAGGTACTGCATGAGAAAGTACCATATTCCCATGGAGTATGTTCTATTTCACCCTTGTTCCTCACCCCCACCTTTGTGTATCTTCAAAGAATTCACTCTCTCTGTGTAGGTAAATGTGCTAAGGGGAAAACACAGCTAGTTTGCGGCCACACCTTTCCATCATGAGGACAATACTGACCTCTAGTGTTCCAGAAGGTAGAAAAACTATTTCAACACCATGCCTAACTTCCTCCTACTAGCCACTTAGATCTTTTTCTAAAGCACCATGGGAACAATTTCACAGGAGAAGAAAAAGAGGAGGAGAAGGATGGGGAGAAGAAGAAAAAGACGCCGAAAAAAAAAAAAAAAGAAGCAAAAAAAGTATCATCTTCTAACTGACCCTTATAGAGTCCTTGAAATAATTTATAAAGTGAGGTCTTTGGATCCTCCCCTAGAGAGGCTGACCTCTCCAACCCTCCTTTAGAATATAAACGTTAATGCAGTCTTTTTAAGGCATCGCCCCTAACTATAGCTGCTGGACTTCCAAAACTTCTGATCACAGATTGAATCACGGGCTGTGTTTTGAACACTGTTCAGTACACCACATTTGCCAAATTGTCTTCCCTTGAGGTGTAACTGTGGAAGGAGACCTCAAGGTCCTTTTGGCCCTAAGTGGAGGAAGGAAGACCCAAAGTTGCAGGTAGTCTTTTCACCTTTCTCTAACCATGATGGTGCAAACTACAAAAATAAGATGAAACTATCCCAATACAGGCAATTATTTTTTCAGCGCCATGACAGGGACAGGGGATAGGGGGACAAGCCCAGAAACTTAAGGGACCTTGATAAACCATCTTTGGAAACAACACAGATGGCTTAATTGCTTTCTTTCTCATTTAGGAGTTCCCAGAGCTGGAAAAACTTCCCTTCCTCTGCCTAGAGAGGCAGCTGAGCAATTGAGCTTGAACCTCTGATGGCTCCAGAGATTCATTCAAGTTTGACAAACTGGGTTCTTTGGAGACGTCGTGCAGGTGGCAGATCCCCGGGTGTCCAGACTTCCTGCCTCTTACATTAAACATTTTGCACTGGTTGAGGTCACAGTTTGGACAACAGAGTGCATACTCAGTGCACACTCATCATGTGTTCGCTGGCACAGAGATTTTGGGGGTGGGATGTGCACCTAAGCTCTTCCGCCCGGAAGAGGGGCAGCCATCGACCCGGGGGTTGCCTCCCCGGGGCCATGACTCTTAGCCCGTAACTCCGCAGCCCGTTAAACCGGTGCCCACTGGTTTCGAGGTAGCTAAAGCCGAGTCTTCCGCTTAGGGCAGAGCGCACAGCCACGTAGGGCGCCGGGCATGCTGCAAATCCGGGGCACCGCATTCGGAGAGGGGCCGCGGCCACCGGGCGCGGTGCCCGGGAGCCTCTCGGTGCCTGCGAGCGCAGCTCCCAGAGCCCGCTGTCCGCCCCGGGCCCTTCTCCGGGAAGGCGCTGGCGGAGGTCAGGTGGGCGTAGGACGCGGGGCTGGCGGAAGGTTAACGAAAGAGAGCCGTCCCTTGTCCCCGAACTTCGCGGTGCCGGGAGGAGGGCAGGAAGGCGAGCAGGCTGGCTCCTCTGAGCGCGGCGAACTTCGGGGTGGCTGGGGGGATGGAGCCGGGCGGGTCAGCACCCCCCGCCCCCTTGCCCGGGGCAGACGCCCGGACTTCGCCTGGACAGCTGCTGGTCTCTCCGAAGGCGGCCGCCCCCACCTCCCC
>NW_007252352.1:136621-141500 GCF_000164805.1 Carlito syrichta | reverse complement strand
TCCCTCTGTCCCTCTCTCCCTCTGTCCCTCTCTCCCTCTCTCCCGGGCCCCTCCACCCCCCGCGTTTGGAAACGAGTCGTGCGCTTGAAATTTAAAACGGATTTCCAAGGAACGAGGCGCTCGGAGGGGCTGGAAGGCAGAACGCGTCGGAAAGAGGAAATTTCCCACGAAAAGCTTTAAAAGAGCTAACGAGATGCGTCGCCCCCGCCCCCTCCTCTGGAGGGCCGGGGGACGCAGGGCTAGAATCGCGCGACTTCCTGTCCCCTGCGCTCGTTCCCTCACAGGGAGCAGGGGTCGGGACAGGGCTGGGACGCCTGGCGTGGCGGTGGAACGGGGTGCCTGCCCCCCGGCTTCCAGACCGCGCGCCCCGCTCCCGGGCTCATCCCTTCGCCAGCCTTCGCGTCGGCTTCTCCCGCCTGCTGTGGGCAGACTGCTTCGGGCAAGTACTGCACGGTGCTCTGTGCCGGGTGCTCCGCGGTCCAGGCGGTTCCAGGCGTCCGAGGGAGACGGAGAGCGGAGAGACAGATGGGTGTGGCGGCCAGGAGAGGCAGGGTGGAAGCCCGGCTTGGCTCAGGAGATCCAAAAGCCCAGGGCTCTGCTGGAGGGATTTGCATTTGCAAAGAAAGAGTGGGTTTGCTTTCTTCCTAGAGGTCCCTCTCGCAAGCCTTCGTTCTGTTTTTGGCTTCTAGTTATGTGTCTGGGGACGCTCCTGATTTACCATAAATCAACTTATTTTGTTTTTATGGGGAGCTGTCAGAAAGCTGTCAGACCTTAACAAAATGAGGGGCCCTAATGATTTCTCCTATGTGGAGCTTACGATGAAGTTAGGGTGGGCAGACTCTACCCACTTCGCAGGAAGTTGACGTCTCCCTCTCCCCCTCCTCCCCAGCCCCCACCATTCCCACCCAAGCAGTAGCAATTACCCAGACGTATTTTATGCTGTCGATTCCTGACAACCCTCAGTCTTCAGCTGCCGGCTGCACAACTGCACCACGCTGGGCTAAGCTTCAGGCAGCTTCTGCATGAATCTTGAAGTTAAGCTTGCCGTTTGGGTTAGAGCTAGACTCACATCACTAAAACACTAAAGGATCGTTGAATGACAACGGGACTGTGACTCCATTATTTTATGAGTGAAGACACAGTTCTGAGGGTCCGATCCCTTGTAAGTAAGAGATCCTCTCTTCTTTCTAAGCTTCTAATTGAAAATAATTCTGCAAGTAATCAGATGGTTGGGCAAGGGAAATACTTCCCCAGCTGAAGCTGTAGTTGGGAGTGAGAAGCCACATTTAGAAGACGATTCATCTCCAAATACCCAAGCCAAAGCTACCCGAGGAGCTGCCCTCTTGGCAGTGGGTTGAAGAGAGGAAGGGACTGGGGTTCAAAGTCCAGCTGCTGGGCCTTGTCTGTTCCTTCCACCCAGGGTCCTGCAGAGCTGCCACACGACTCCTAGCCTTTGAGGATCCCAGGCTGAAAAGCACATACCTGGTCAACTTCATGCGAGAGAGTCTAGAGGAAATATACCACTCCAGGATCTAGCTTTGTGTAGTCTCAATGTATGTGAACACTTGGACATGTTTAAATAAATAAAGTATTACAGATACAATTTAAACCCCCTTGGCACTCTTCTCTGATTCCATATGTCTCTCATTATACCTAGAAGCAAACCTTTTACTGATTTGATGTACATTATTCCTATATATATTATGTATATAATGTACATAATAATGTACATTATTATGTTTTTACTTTTGCCACACATATTTATATTCCCAAACATTATGTAGTAGTGCTTTGTTGGCAACCAATTCATAAATGGTATCATGCTATTTCATTTCCTACCTTGCTACTTACTTAATATTATAATTTTGAAATTTATGCATTTGTATACATGAAGTCTCAATTTTTTAGTTTTAACTACAGCATTGTATTTCATTTTATAAATATGTCAGAATTCATTTATTAATTCTTCTATTTATGAATCTATAGATTGCTTCCAGGGTTTTTTTTTTTTTTCCTAAAAAGAAATACAGTCTTGTACCTGTCTCTTAGTTACTCTCACATATATACTGAGGAGTAAAATTTTTGGATATTTTTAGCTTTACTAGTTATTGTCAAACATTCTATAAAATGACAGTACCAATTCATCCCTCTCCTTTACCAACTAAAAAAGTATGAGATTTCCCCTAGCTCCTCATCTTTACCAACACTTCAAGACTTATCTTTTTACAAATAGGGGAATGGCAGCCAAAGAACACAGGTCTTTAGTCACTGAGTTCCATATTCTGCTATATCCTGCTTTCTACACCTCTTCAAAAAAAGTGTTTAGTTAAATAAAATAGTTCAAAAGTTATAGAAGATGTTGACTCTTTTTCTGGCAGAATGACTTAAAATGATGAATCTGTACAGGTAAAATGTGCTTGGAATGAATATTAAAAGTCAATCAGGAAAATTGGTTGCCAAGAAGTCTCCAAAATGTGAGCGACATTTGAGTTATTAGTAAATATTGGAGCTCTGCATTTAGACATCTATATTCAGACGCAGTGTACAGTATATACATTGCACCTAATTTAAAGTCCTATTGACAGTTGTAGCTTTTTTTCTGTCTCTCAAACACACCTGTTCTCAGAGAAACTTTGAGGCTTAAATGGCAGACATTTGTCTAAGATTTGTTAACATTTGAGTAAGAAGGCTGCAGAATGCTGTGAGGGGTAAACAGCTGTTCCTCTCAGACAATAGTGTAAACAATGCCATCTTCTGGGGGCATTTTGCCAGCAAGATTTTATTAGCAGTAGAATATTAATCACTCTGAAAACTGTTTTCAGCCAGATTGATATTTACCTATTGAAATTATTTTGTAAAGCTTTTAGTCTGGTAAATCCACTTTTCAAATGGTGGAGTAGAAGCTGAATAATCTCCTTTTTTCTCCCCATGTGGCTCCATGTAGAAAAATAACTCATATGTGCAGAACACCTGCTTTGAAGAGGCTTAAAAGCTCTGCGTGGATTCGGCAGAATGAATACTAATAAGAAATGGGGGAGAGTGGGTCACTAAACCCTAAAATATCCGTATTACAAAAATGATAATTCTGGACATCTCAAGCCAAACTTGTAATTAAAATCTTCAGAGAACGGCACGACATGGATAGGGTTGTGTTTCATTGTCTCCAACTTTTCCTTGAGCACCTCTTATTGCCCCTTGTGGAACAGAAAGGGAAAGCATCACTCCTCAGATGGGGTCTTAGCCTTTGAATATTCAACAAGTGGTTTGCCTCATTAATTTTATAATTCTCCTGTGAGGCATAGGGAAGACATGTTTGCTCATCTCCATTTTATTGATGGAATACTAAGAGGAGACAGATATTGACACATTAAGTATCACCCAGAATTAATGGCCCCAACTCACAGGGCACTGAAAATGGAAACCTCCCACCCTATTTCTTTTATCTTTAGAAAGCGTATAGGTAAAAGTCACTACGACATAAGGATACTGGGAATATACTGCAGAAGAGTCCACATATGATTACAGTAGTCTACTCTGTTTTGAATAACAGTACTTCTGAATTCTTCTGACTTTCCGTATAAAGGCTTGTTGTGATGGCTGTAGAATAATTTGTTGCCACCCAAATCTTCAAAAGAGAGTTTTTCAACATATTGATATGGCAGAAAGTTAAATGAATTGTTTTTCCTTTTATCCTTTGTACTTTTCTTTATGTTTTCATTTTCTTTCTTTCTTTTTTTCAGTTTTGATACCTTCTATATAGTATGTGACCCGCAATATGCAACGAGGTATAGGAAATATAAAAAAGAATCTCTGTTTTCATAGAGCCAGAAGTGGTGTAGGCAAATATGATGTAAGCACATGAAAAAGTTAACAATGCAAGAGAGCTTGTGACCATATGCCAAGTGTCTGAGCCCATAAGTGCTATAGGGTTTTTAAGTTGATCAGGATTGCTCCCTCTGGAAAAGATGAGTTGCTGTTGACATAATGAATCAGTTCTTTTTCTCTTTGAGGGTAAAGGGATTTGAGTCACCCTGAGACATGAAGTTTGTTGTTCTGATGAGGTCAAGTCAGGCGTATTTGCCTTAAGAGGAAAGCCAAGTCTTAGGATCATGAAGGTAGAGTTCTACTTTTACAGATGAGTGGACTTCAGATTAAGACCCAGGGACTTCAGCTACATATTGGGGAAAAGCTACTTGAATCTCTCCCCTCTACTATCTCCTCTCTCTGTGTCTCTCACTCTCTTTCTCTCTCTCCCAGTTCTCACTTGAACTCAATCTAGTCATCACAACATTCATCCTTAACAAAAAACAAAAAACATAAGCCGGGCTCGGTGGCTCAGCCTGTAATCCCCTTGCTCTGGGTGGCTGAGGTGAGTGAATTGCCTGAGCCTGTGGGTTTGAGACCTGCTTGGGCAACTTGGCGAGACCTCATCTCTACAATAAATAAAAAAGTCAGCCAGGCGTGGTAGCGCGTGCCTGTAATTCCAACTACTTGGAAGGCTGAGGCGGAAGGATCGCCTGAGCCTGGCAGGTCGAGCTGTGGTGGCCGGGAGCCGTCACTGCACTCCAGTCTGGGCGACAGAGTGAGACTCCGACTCAAAAAACAAACAAAACAAAACAAAACAAAACAAACAAAAAAGATAGTCATATTCTGTCATCTGCCTTCTCCAATAGAACAGCCACGTAAGCCCCATGCTATTTGCACATTATGCTCTTTCTTCTTTTCATTAAATTTTTCTTTCCACTGACAAATTTTCAAGTCCAAACTCAGCTAGCGACTCTCTCTTGAGGTCTCTGTGGATAACTATGTAATGTTTCTTTTCACATATCTGCTTCTCTACCATTGAGTATTTTTTTTTTTTTTTTGAGTTGGAGTCTCA
>NW_007252352.1:74715-136601 GCF_000164805.1 Carlito syrichta | reverse complement strand
GAGTGCAGTGGCCGCTCCCGGCCACCGCAGCCTCGACCTGCCGGGCTTCGGCGATCCTTCAGCTCAGCCTTCCGAGTAGCCGGAATTACATGCACGCGCTACCATGCCCGGCTGATTTTTTGATTTACTGTAGAGATGAGTCTCGTTGCCCAGGCAGGTCTCAAACCCGCGGGCTCAGGCAATCCAGAGTACTTTCTTAAGAGTCATTTCTTCATGAGTATTCAAATTTGAGTCTCGAGCATACATAGTAGGTTTTCAAGAAATATTTGATGTCTGAAAAATGTTAGAAATGAAAAGCCCTTGTCAGCTCTTTCAGAGGTTACACCCTCCCCCAATCCACTCTGCACCAGAACGCAGAGGCTCTTTTGAGGGCATTTATCCTAATAAATCTTGGAAAGCGAGATGTCAACTATACGAAAAATCAAGGGAAATGCAGTTTGGGATAATATACTGATAGTTTATTCTCCCAGTCATATAGTTCTGAAATATTTGGATTTATTTTGGGGGGCGAGTGCACCCTCTAAAGTATCCACACTATTACATTTGTTCAAATATATCCATGCCACATCCAGAAACACATGCAAAAACAACAACAACAATAATGACAACAGTAAAACTCTCTTCTCCATTTATTTCTCTCTCTAAAGCAACTTCTGGCTAAACTCACCAACACGTCTTTTGTGATTTTTATAATATTTCAGGAGAAGCCTGTTTAAAGTAGTTTAAGGAGAAGAATTCTGAGCTTGACATTAGAAATTCTTAGTACTGGTCTTAGCCTTACAGCTTACTAACGTGAGACCCAGAGTTTGTAACTTGGTTTCTTTGAGATTCTGTTCCACACCTTCATATTGTGAATTACGATAATTGTTGTCTTTGGTATTTGTACATATTTAGTATAATCATACATTTAAAAATACTTTTATTACAGAGACACAAATTATAAATGCTATGTCCTAGCCCGGAGAAGACAATTTATTCAGCCCACAACCAGTGGATTTCTCATGCATTCTGTTTGCCAGTTCATCCCAGGAGAAAAAATAAAATGCAAACATCTGAAAAGATTACTCATTCTAGGAGAAATATGCATAATTCATTAATCCAAATTATTGCAATAATTTAATCAACCAACATTAACTTATTGAGCAACACTAATGTGCCTAGCTTTGTATAATCTGCTTTTGGTTAAATAAGTGCTATTGATAGCCTGGTCCTATCTTCCAGGTTTTCATACTCCTCACAGTTTCTCAGTGGGAAGTTAACCTGTACAAACATAAGTCATGAGTGCTTATAGGAAAGGAACAACTTACACTTATATTTCTCAACTCTATCCAAGTGTCAGGCATTATTGGCTTCCTGATCAACAGCTAACTTCAACTTCTTTAGTTGCTATTTTGCAACTGAAGAAGGAGTCAGAAAAGGAATCATGACTGGAGTAAGTCCATCCCTGCAAATGCGTTCCCTTCTCACAGTGATGATGGGACCCAGTTTCGACCAATACAACACAAGAGGAAAGACAGATCTTCTCGGGAAACGAGAAAGATGTGGGAATGAAAAGTCCACTGCCCCTGCAGTTTTCCCTATAGTATGGGAAATATCTCACGAAGGTGTGAAGTTTGCAGCTACAGTATCCAATTGAGAACCACGAGGAGATGGCCGGAAGGATAACATGGCAAAATCAAAGAAGACATTTCCTAAGTCTTTATCATAACATTGAATTATTTCTACCCTGGAGCAATACGTATCTGTACTGTTTAAGCCACTGCTAGTTAGGCTTTCTAGAAGAAAAGAGAATAATGCTTACTAAATATCAACCTGCACTAAACATTTTGACTTTGTTTTCTCTTTCAGAATTCATGGCAAGGTTCTGAAGTCCGTGTCATTAGCTGCATTCAAAAAACAAAGATATTAAGACACATGGCATTTAAGTGACATTGTCCAGAACACAAAGTTATTATTAATTAGAAGTGCAAGGATTTGAACCTGCACTTTCTGATTCCAGAATCCTGGTTTATCATGCCATTGCACAGCACCACAAATGCTCAGAGATAAAATAAATCGACTAAATATTGTGTGAGTTTGTGGTGTGTGTGTATGTGCTTAAGCTGCTGATTTGGGCTCAAATAAGACTTACAATTTGACTTTATAAAGAATAATCTTTAGGATTACCGATGTTCTGTTTCTGTCTCTTAGATAATAGCTGTCTTTATAGCCAATGTGCTATTACTCAGTTTGTTAAAAAAAATTAATTAAGAACAGCAGGTACCGACCTGTTCTGTCCCAAGTGCACACCTGATCTTTAAATAAGTCAGGCTGGCGTCTAAACATAAGTCCTGTGATAGTCACTACTATGAAAACTCTTTTATAAAATTAAACATTCCCAAAGGTGTATTTTTCAAGGAAATAAAAAGTTTGAAAGAAGAAAAGGCTGATTTCAAAAGATTATTTTATTATGTAACCTAACCCTTAGCCTTTATGTCTTCTTATCCCTTTTGCATTTAAATCAGCAAAGAAAACACAGTAAAAACATCTATAAATTGCTTTTTATTGGCATTTTTAATAAGGTGGAAATAATGTTAGCCTAGAGCCAGCAGGGGGTGTGCTGCCTAGGAAGAAAAAATGCAGAGTAGATTTGAAGCAGCAGTGTAGGTTGCTAAATTATTGTTTACTTGGGGAAAGTGGAGACAGAATGCAAGAAAAGGAACCAAAACAGAAAAAACAATCTGTTGATGACTGATCTTACATTTTTGCTTATATTTCCAACATATCTATTAAGAAATCACACATGACCTAAAATTTAAAAAGTTTGTAATGCAGCATATCGAACATTTAAAATGAAATTCATTATCTTACTCTTATTGTCATTAAAAATAAATATGTCACCTGGTTTTATCAATGGAAAACATAATTTTTTAATCATTTGAAGCTGTACAATTTAAAAATATATTCTTAGGATTTTTGACATAGACATTTTGACTGTATATTTATATATGTAGTCAAATATATAATACTTTTATATTTTTCTGGATAGCCCTTTTTTTCAATTTTCTTCATAAGTCACTTTAATCACTATTTACTAAGTACATTCTCTGATCTGGCCCTGTTAGAGGCACTGAAGATACTAGCTTACTTAGACATAGACTGTGCATTTGAGGGGTCATGACATAACACTGAAAACAAAAGGCCTTCAGATAGCAGGGAAACTTGTTATATGGCAGATATGCATATTTTCTCCCTCTTTTGGCATAAAGAAAAAATTATTTTACAGATCAAATAACATAAAATTATGACCTAAAATTTCAATTTAAAATTATTAAAATAAAGAAGTTTGCAGGAAGCGTTAGTTATGTGATATCATTTAAGTGGAGTATATCTTGATTCAATTCACACTAGATTTCTCTATTAGTGACCTTATTATAAATCTGGCCATGTATGACTAGATTCTAGGAGTATATAGACAGTGCCTGTTCTCAAGCACTCTTATTTAAGAAAGAGGATCCGTATACAAGCATAAAGAAAAAATTATATAGGCAAGAGAGCAGCAAATCTTGACCTACATGCCAAAAATGGCCTGATGTTTGCTTTCATACAGTATGTAAGCTTTAAGTGATCATTATGTTTTAATAGTTGAAAAGACTCAGGCGAATAATAACAATGATACATGCGATTTACATGAAATTCAAATTCCAGTATTCATAAATAGTTTTTATCCCCCCCCAACCATGACAATTTGCTTATATTATCTAAGGCTGCTTTTGTTCTACAATTATGAATTTCAGAAGTTATCACAGAAACAATATGTCCTGCGAAGCTGAAACTATTTATCCGACTCTTTGCTGAAAAAGTTTTTGACCCCTATCTGGTCTACCAAGTGCAATACCAGGACAGAATATGGGGTACAGGAATGCTATATAACAGGACATCATGGTTCATTCATCTATTTAACATAAAAAAATCAAAACTCTTTGATGTGCTAGATACTGTGGAATAAGTAGATTAACAAAATAGTCTCTAAAGTATTAGAAAATGTAGATTGTATATGTAGATTTGGTGATGCTAATGAGAGTGGTTGAAACAATTTCTGCTGAATAGGGTGCATTTGAATCTTCAAGGTATTACCCATTTTACTACCCTTAAAACAACAAAATATAATAAAGTAGTCTCATTCTTCTGATATTTGGAGATTATTGATCAGTCTGTATTATTTTGCAAGAAGAATTCCTGCTGGTCAGTATTACCGCACGTTTTCTTGCATACTTATTATATCTTAATATTTACAGTATCTACTTTAAAATTTATAGAAAAGTTACAAAAATAATGTAAATAATTCCTATAGACACTTTAAGTATTTTTTAAACATTTTGCCCCGTTTACTTAATCTCTCTCTATCTCTCTTTGTCTCTCTCTTCTCTTTTTCATTGCCATACACTTCTATGATTTTTTTTAGTTCTCTGACTCACCCAATGCCCAGATAAACACAAAGTCCAGAAAATAGCCAAGCAAAGCAGAACAATCAAGAAGGCTCATGCATACTCATGATTTAATATGTTTTGTTTCTGCCAAATAACAAATGACAATTATATTACATGGAAAAAGAACAACTCCAAGGCACTGGGAACTCATACCTGAAAGACAACTTGACCTTGTCTTGGGGTCAGAAAAGGTTCCCAGGTAAAATGATGCATGTGATTAGCTGAGAGAGGGGAGAGGAGGAGGGTGTGTTTATGTATAGTCAACTTGGAGGAGGGAAAGGAATGCTAGAAAGAAGGCAACCAGAATGACTAAGGGCCTCCAAATGGACAGGTCATTTCGTTGAGAGTCAGACTGCAAGTGTGAAGGATTTGGCATTTCTACTTGTTGTGGGAGAAACAAAAGATGTTGGAGTTGTTTCTTTGCTTTTTAAGGAGGAGAGCAGCTAGTTGTTTTACATTTTATAGTTCTTAGGCTCTCAAAGTCGATCACCATTCAAACTAATTCTTACGGTTGTGTTAGAAATTACAATGAGATGATGTGTTGTTCCTCCCCTCAACATATGTTTTCACCCTAGTTGTTTCTAACACTTTACTCAAAGAAATGTCAGATTATGAATCTGAGATTTGGTGTTCAGAGCACCAGGCATATGAGCTTTTGATCTCACTTTAGATAGATGCTATAGAAGGCAAATAATTCCAATTATTTATTTTTATAAAATGATATGGCACTAAATCACAAAGTACCGTGAAAATCGGAGGTGAGATAAAGGAAATTTGGTACTTAGTGCCTGAAATACTTACTAAATAGTTACTGTTATTCGTAATTTTGGGTCATTACATATGACATTGTAACTCCCAGGAAGTCTTGGTTGGGACTACTTGCTGTCTTTTATGTAGCAATGCTTCTCAGTTCAGCAAGACCATAGTCATTGTCTTTATCAAAGAGTTTCCTATTCTCTTGAATATGCAACAAGACATTTAGAACGTGGCCAAATGTTAATCGTCTGTGTTTTTGACAATAGTCTAGTCGTTTGTTTCTGGTGGAAAATGACTTATTTTCTGAAGAATTAGTAGCAAGTTTTGGAATCAAATCGACAATACCCCTCCGGAAAAAAATGTGTTTCCAATACAACTGAAGGAATAAGCACAAAAAAGTCTGTCTTAGAAATGTATAAGGGAAAAACCGACAGACAGAAAACAATTTATTTAAAAAGCTATTTAGAGCCGGGCTCGGTGGCTTAGCCTGTAATCCCGCGCCTTGGGAGGCTGAGGTGAGTGGATTGCCCGAGCTCGCGGGTTTGAGACCCGCTTGGCAGGTAAGACCTCATGTCTACAAAAAATTAGCTGGTCGTGGTAGCGCGCGCCTGTAATTCTGGCTACTCGGAAGGCTGAGGGGGAAGGATCGCCAGAGCCCAGCAGGTCGAGGCTGCAGTGGCCGAGAACGGCCTCTGCGCTCCAGTCTGGGCGACAGAGTGAGACTCCAACTCAAACTCAAAAAAAAAAAAAAAAAGCGAGAAATTTAGAATAAAAGCAAAAAGTGGTAGCTCCAATTTTTGTAAAATAATGAGAAATTGGTGAAGATGAAACTTTTAATTTTAGCTACTGAAATTCAAAAGTTTGATGCTAAATTTACTAGACAAAAATTTTTAAAGAAAAATTTTCATCCAGAATTTGCTGACTCTATCCCCACTTCCCATCTCTTTAGGAAAGAGGAATCTCATCTGTACATTCCAGGAACCATTTGTTTATAGCAATGGATGGATTTGTTTACAGCAAAGATGAAGAAACTTCTGTTGGCTTCTTAGAAATGTTTTTGCTATATTCCTATAATTACATATAAAATGATATTTCCATCTTTTTCTTGTTTGGCAGAAAATCTGATTAATAGATTTGAAAATTCACATCTCGATTTCCTAACAGATTTTCATTGGGTTAAAATGAGAACTAGATTCAGCATGAGTATAGAAATTACCAGTTTGCAATTTCAGATTTATGGGATTGGATAAAATTCAATTAGATTTTTGGGAAAGAGTGTATATAAATAAAGTATGTATCCAATTTAATCTTGATTTAACTTTTCATACAGGGGATTTTAATTATTTCAGCTCACCAGTTTTGAACCATTTGCATGTCTCTGTACTGACATTTGTTCTGCTATTAAACAGAAAATAAAGCAAGCCTGGACCGAATGGGTTAGGGGTAAACAGAGAAAGATGATAACATCACTTAATAATGGGCTGTAACTGAGAGAAAATGAAAGACTTTGACACCTTTGGTTTAATTCACAAAGAATCACGTTTCTCCACTTGACCTGATTTAGGAATGTGGGTTAGTTGGCTATTATCATCAAGACTTGCAGTCAGGGCATGAAATGACATCTTTTTCTGTTCATGTGGGCTTACTCTGCACTGCAGTAGATCGTGAGGACATTGATAAAGGCATTACGCTTCTTTCCTCTTTGGGCAATTTCCACCGATACGTTTCAGGCGCAGAATGTTTCGGGCATATAATTAATGACTCCATTATTTATGCAGTTCTAAATCTTTTGGTGTGGGGCTTAATCTGTGAATACAAGGAGTCAAGCAATATAGCGTTTATACAGTTGCACTGGCCAGACAATGAATAAGACATGCTTCCTGCCCTCGTTCATTGAATAATGAGGCAGAACCAAAACAACTAAATATATACTACCTCAGGAATGAACTAGGAATAGCTAGAGCAAGAAGAAATGGACTCTGCCTTCCTGAAACTCAGTAGGACTAGCATCTTGTGAATTCGGAGCTGATGGCAAGGATGCAAAGGAGAGAATTCCAGGGGAAGAAAGAGGCCCAAAGTTGAGCTCCTGTGTGTCACGTGTTAGGGAAAAGCGGCCCCTTCTTTGCAGCTCTGACCTGACTTAAAGCTCCAGAATGGTCTGGCCCTTCCTCACTTTGTTGTTCAGGTCTGAAAATTGAGACCAAAGGTTGGTTTGTCTTCCTCACTTAAAAATGCCCTAAGGAGGGAAGCAACATGCCTTTCTACTTCCCCAAACCATATTCTAGCACAGGAGATTGCGTTCCATTAGTGCATGGATAAGTGGACCCTCCTTACTATGCTAGAAAGCTCACAACTTTATTTTATTTATTTATTTATTTTTGATTTGGAGTCTCACTCCTTCGCTCAGGCTGGGCTCCGGCGATCCTTCCGCCTCAGCCTTCCAAGTAGCTGGAACCACAGGCACGCGCTACCGCACCGGCTGATTTTTGATTTACTGAAGAGATGAGGTCTCTCCAAGTTGCCCAGTGGGGGTCTCAAACCCGCGGGCTCAGGCAATCCACTCACCTCAGCCTCCCAAAGGCACGGGATTGAAAGCTCCCAACTTTAAAACCTACGCCTAAATAGATTAATCATAATTCAGAACTTTAGACATCTCAATAATAATAATTGTATGTATTTGTGGGATGCATTTTACAGCAAAACTTCACGTTATACCCCATAATATATAAAATTATTATTTGGAAAAGTAATTAATTTTAAAAACAGTGGAAATAGCACTGTCCTGTGAGAAGATAATTATTCCATATGTATCAAAAGCATCCAAAATGCTTATACTTTGTTATTCTGTGATGCCACACTTGTTACATAATGATAGGGAAATTTTTCTAAATATTGAGTTTATCCTAAGGAGGTTTTTAAAAAATGTAAAATCTTAAGAATGCACAAAGATATTTGTCTTACTTTTGTTTTTAAAGGTAAAAAAATATAAATAGACAGCCCATTCAATATCACAGGTTGGCAAATAAATTTTTATAAATCTTGCATAACTACTATCAATCATAATTTTGAAAAAAATGTAGATTTGAAATTTTATGACACACAAAGGGAAAACAAGCATATAATCTGGATTTAAAATTTAATAAAAATAAATACATTTTATATGTATACGGGAAAATAATTAAATGGAACAAATATTTAAATATGTCAGTATGGAAGTGTTTTTAATTTCTTTTTCAGAAAATTTTCTTTTGTGTCATTATATCCATCTCTAAAAAGATAACTTAAAAATATAGCATTGGAGATCACAGAGCAAAAGAGAGTCACTAATGATTACTAAATGAATTACAATGTTGACATTCTAATTACCACTGGTTAATGATATAAAATCAATCTACAAATTAGATAACCTCCTGTAAAAAGAAATGAAAGATGGAAGGGAGATTTCAGTGCATGTTTTCAGAGAAGCATCTCACAGTAACAATGTGTGGCCAGGGAAGACAGAATACGAGAGAGGAAAAAGGAGTCCGCCAATACAATTGACTTTCTGCTGTGTGCTGGACACACACATGCGTTTGTGCTCTGTCTCCTTCACATACAATCTAGATTATCCAAGAATGATGAACATGAGATGCTTTATTTGGTGATCACATATCTGTTGCATAGTTCTTCTTCTGTGTTCTCCTTCTATAACTTAAAGGACTGTCTTAGCTCTTAGCAGTACTTTTGATCAGTATTGCCCGAGACATCATTCTAAAGGGATTTAGTTGGATTCATCACAATGGATGTCTTTGACAGAAAACATGATAGCTTACTAGAAGTCTTGATTCTGTCCTAGTGTTATGTGGGGGTGTGAATTTCTCTGCATAAGTGTACAGAAGGGCTTATCATGTAGACAAGATCAGAAGGGATAGAGGGAAAAGTACCAAACAGTTGCAGGATGTGTCCTAAATTCTCTGCAAATCCACTGAGTGTCAGGCAATTTACTTGCCTGCCATTGGCCTCAAATGCTTCATTCATAAGAAAGGTCAAAATAATGGCTTCTCCACCTTTTTGGCACAGTTTCCTGAATGAAATAATATTCCTAAAAAGTCCTTTAAAAATATCAGCGGTTAATGAAGCGCTAAAAAAAAAAAAGATTTATTTGTTCAAATCAATTCCAGCATTTACTATAGAGAGACCAGTCATTCACTGATTAAATCTTCAAATTGTGTGATCATTTTGGAAAGCAATGTCATAATGTGTATTTGGAGTCTTGAAAACATCACTTAACTTTGACCTAGCAATCTCAATTTCACGGATCAATTTTAAGAAAAATACATTAGAAACATATTTGTGACAGAGTTGTATTTATACGAAAAGAATTTTAAAGTAAGCTAAATGCTTAAAAACAGCAGATTGATTAAATAAATTAAGGCATGATAGAATAGAATATGATAGTCATTAACAATATCTATAAAGGCGTTAGAAGTGCCTCTGTATTGCTAAGAAGAAAATAAAATACAAACCCATATAGGTAGCATATATACACAGCCGTATAAAACATGTGAACATAAAATATAGGAGTATTTGTTCTTAAGTGGTGAGATTTTTCTAGCTTGAAATTTTCATATTGTTAGGTATGCTATTTTATAAGAAGAAAAATATTTTAGAAGACAAACTAGAAAGGGCCAATTGTTAACAATGGCAAAAATGGCTAAATGATCAACATGATGAGGTTATTAAGGAAATCATAGTTCATATTACTCTATTTGTTCCTTTTATAAACATTATGTATATCTACTGTATTTAAGACATTGTGAGCACAGATTGATTATCTGTGTATTTGTATTACTTTTTAAAGAAAGATAGCCAGTGAGAGATTAAAATTCACAAGAAAAGTGGAGTTCATTAAGATCTAAGGCATGTAATTTCAGTTTTAAGTAATTTTTTTTCTAGAAAGTGAAAAGGAGCTGAAATAGAAAGAGTGTGAACTGAATGTTCCATAAAACAGTGTGGCCTGTTAAAAAAAATCTAAAAGTATCACAGTGTGAATTAAGAAATTAAAGAAAGGAGTGAGTGAGACAAAATTGTTACATTAGAGACAAAATCACCACCACCCTCCTAAAAAAAAAGTTATTTTTGCCTGTTGCTTCAATTTGTTTTTGATAACGTGGTCACCAGGTTGTCATTTGAGTTGTAGTGTCCTTGTCATTTTTGCACTTGAAGGAGGTTTCCGTCATTTTACCCACATTTATCCTTTGCAGATTTCTATTAAGGAGAAAATGAAAAAATATCCCTAGCATTTGACATTCTAAATATATCTAGAAGATGTGTTAAATTGCAGTGACTTCTTAAGGACACCAAGGTATCTGGGACTCAGACATTTTAATTCAGACAAACCTTATCAGCAGAGTACAAAATCTGAACCACTCATAGGGCTCAGCTGGTTTAATTGATTTGAGTATACAGATTGCATTCATCATTTTAACTCTTTCATGGGTAAGAATGGAAAAGAATTAGGTATAATGATTTCAGGTCAAGAAAGCCCATATCCAAGAGCTAGCTCTGCTGGATATTTCTGTCTAACTTGTAAAAAGTTGCACAGCCTCCTTCTGTCTGATACCTTTGTAAGTTGAATGGGGGGATTATCACATTACTGAGTGAACACTTGAAAACAAGTCTGGCAGAGAATGGGTACTCGGTACACAAATATTCTTCTTGTTACAGATGAAGGTATTAAAAAATGAGATCAAAATTGTGCTTTCAGGATCTTAACCTGGCAAGAAAATGGAAGCTGCATTACCACAGGAGGGATTAACTGCTAGGAGAAAAGTTAAGAGGCATTTTCAATGGATGGGTATGGTGGGTCAAGCCTGTAATCCCAGCACTTTGGGAGGCCCGCCAACTTGGCGAGACCTCGTGTCAACAATAAATCAAAAAATTAGCTGGGCGTGGTAGCGCGCACCAGTAGTTCTGTCTACTTGGAAGGCTGAGGTGGAAGGACTGCTGGAGCCCAGCGGGTCGAGGCTGCAGTGGGTGGGAACGTGCCGCTGCACTCTAGCCTGGGCGACAGAGTGCGACTCCAACTCAAAAAAAAAAGAGGCATTTTTAATGATCAAAATATCAACTAATAAATACTGGAGGGGTGCTAATATTTATAGGGTGGATGCATTTGAGGGGATATTGCAATGTGTAAGATCAGGAAGGAACTGGTCAGCTGTCAAGCAGAAATGGAAAAGAATATAGTGATTTGGGAGACTCAGCCTTATAATTTTGAAAGAGCAGATATCTTTGAGATCCTTAAGACTGGTAAATAAACTTGGGAGAAGTTTGAGAGACAGGGGTTAATTTAAACTCAGCTTCTTGACAAAGATCAGATAGGTGTGGCATTCACACCTGTTGCTAAAACTCTAGAGATAAAGGTGCTGTAGAAAAAAATCAGGTTAAACTTTCCCATTGATTTAACTGGCACAGGTAAGGATAATTAACGCTGTAGCTCCTCAATAAACTATTTTTAGTCTCAAGAGAGCTCCTTCAAATGGAATGGAAAGTGGAAGGAATGTGGGATAAGAAAGCAAATATAATACATCAGAGAATACTAACTTCAAAAGAACTGTAAGAATAGTAAAAAAGAGGAAAATGCCTCAAAAAGTCATGACATTAAACTAATAGGTATTAAATAGACAAGAACATTACTCATTTTGGAGGAGAGTTGTAAAGAGCCTTAAAACTGAGTTAAATTCTAAATTATCTGAGACTCAGAAAAGCTCATAGGCCTTTCAACTTTCTCTGAGAGCTGTACAGACCCAAGAAGGAGGAGATATTGTTCAATAGTGACTTCATAGACGGGGGAGGGGACTCCTAAAGTCCAGAATTTACTTATAAAATGTTGTGTATTTATTCTTACCTGTTTAAACTTCAGTCATCTTCAAAGTGCTCTCGGTTGGGTGCAATTTGCCTATAGAGACACCTTTTCCACTGCAAAAGTTTTTGAACTCTCCAATTTTGATGCCTTTTAGTGATATTTCCATTTTCTGTTCACCGCTTCCACATCAGCAAAATGTTTCCCTTTGTGGACTTTTTTCATCTGGGGAAACAAGAAAGAGCCGCTTGGGGTGGGATGGGGTGAATAGGAAGGGCGGGGCACGGGGCTGATGAGCAGGTATGTTTGCAAATCCCCCATGGTGAAGTGGACAAACACACGAAAGACTCTCAGAAACAAAGAACCGAGTACCTCGTGTTCTCACCCATAAGCGGACCCTGAACATTTGCCATAATACTTTAAGAAAGGGATTGATTGGCAGTAGCAGGATACTGCCAGAGGGGTGGCAGGGGGGACCTAACGTCAATGAGGGTACCTGATCTCAAACCAGGCCAAGTGGGCACCAGAGGGAGGCCCAAACTTTACCTGTACGATGACCCGTTGTCTATCTCATCCCAGATTGTAGCCCACATCTTTAAAATTAAAACAAATATTTAATTAATTAATTTTTAAAGACTCTTAAAAAAAAATTATTGAAGCCCAACGCAGCCTCTCCCAACAATGCTCGTGGATACACTGATGTTGATGGGTCCTTAGAACACGTACCTAGCAGGGATACCTGTGCTGCAAGGGCCCACTCTCTAAAAGGTAGTTCTTTTTTGGGGGGTGATCCCCCCTTGTATGTCCAAAGAGGATACTAGGAAAGAAAGAATTCTCTATATGGTGAAACCAGGGACCTTGGAGAAAAAATGGATGGGGGAATCATATTCCATTCAGCAAAAACAAGATAAAAATCTTCCATGACCCAGGGCAGGATCTCTCAATATTCATCCAGTGAAGGTGTCTGCTACCTATCTCGTTCTTCTCCTTTTTGAAAGTGACAGGAGGGCCTATTGCTGCTTTTCTGTCTCTGTTCCACAGTATCATTTGAGCATAGAGGGAATAACGCCTTGTCTTTTTTGTTTGGAGCTAATGAAGAAACTGTAGAAAAGCAACCTGAGATCTCAGATTTCGAGCTTAAGACTGTGAGTTGTTTTACTTGTCGAGGAGTCAAAGTTTGTTACACGTGTGGCGGGAAAAAGGAGTCAAGAAGTTGTCTGTGAGTAAAAGAGTGGTTTGTGGCAAAGACAGCAGTGCCCACCCAGCACCCCATGTGTGACCCCAAGTCCTTCTGGAGTTAGCCAGGGCCAAGCTTCTTATTCTAACGACTAGCCTGCATACAACTTTTCAGCTTTCTCTTTCTGCTACTCTATAGTTTAGTGAAGTTGTAGGTACAGGTGGTATGGATTCAAGACAGTGGACCATACATTAGCTTGGAAATACCTAATTCCCTTCCTCTGACAGCCTGAACCAGACGAACACAAGCAAGAGGTAAACTGTCTGGTGTTTGTTTTGGGAGCACACACTTAACCTATCTTGATTATTACAGAGATTATCTAGTGCAAGCATTAAAACACAGAAGGAAAGGCCACTAGAGTATTACTTTCAGAAACTTTCTCTTCCTGTTATTTTTCTAGAAGAGAACATATTCAAATCTTTATCAAGTGAGACAACTCAGAATCTATCCAACCAGGGCATCAAGGTCAAACTCTGGAATCTCAAGGTGGTGTACAGTTGTCTACACTGAGTATCAGCATAGATAATCTTCCTCTGGAGACTAAAGAAACAACAAGACATGTTATTTGCCCCACACTTACTCAAGCTGTGACAGTGGAATGAGGAACAAGGAAGCTTCAAAGAACAACCTAAAAACTGTTACTAGGACTTTCATGTATCCTTATCTTCTCCTATCAAGGCAAAATGAAGAATGTAAGGATATATTTCTTCCACATTTAAAGACAATCTTTCCACTGCTTTTCTGGTTCCAAGGACCTCTGAGATATAAGTTAACCTCTATCTTTTTTCTTTTATTCTGGACCCTTTCCTTCAGATTTTAAAAATGGCCAGACCTTTAGCATCTGAAACATTCAATACCTTGACCTCAATTTTCCATCCATCTATCATACTTTTTCTCCTGTCCTGCACAGGAGAACATAAAAAATTCTAAACTTAATGTCTAGATGCCTGTATTTGCTATTCATAGATCAACTTATTGCAAGTTATTTTAAAAACAATGGTTATAAATACCATCACCAATGGCTCCATGACATAAAATCATCTAACACTGCTAATCCTCAGCATACTTGGTTCTCATAAGCATTTGGTATTCGATCGCTCTTTTTCTTTTCTTTCTTTCTTTCTTTCTTTCTTTCTTTCTTTCTTTCTTTCTTTCTTTCTTTCTTTCTTTCTTTCTTTCTTTCTTTCTCTCTTTCTTTCTTTCTTTCTTTCTTTCTTTCTTTCTTTCTTTCTTTCTTTCTTTCTTTCCTTTCATTCTTTCAGCATTCTTTCCTCTTGACTTCTATATACTATTCATTTTTTTCCTGATTTGGTGTGACTCCTTTATAGAGTTTATTTTCTACTACCGAGTTTAGAGTTCCTAAACTCTAAAGTTCAGAGTTTTGTAAGGCTCAGTTTTAGGCTACTTTATACTTTTTACCATATGGTCTTTCCCTAGGTGAATTCTTATACTCCCATGGTTTCAATTATGAAAATTATATCCAAAGCCAAGACCACGCCTCCCAGCTCCAGACCCACATACTCAGTTGCACTTGCAATATCTCTATTTAGATGCTGTAGAAAGACCTCAAACTCAGCATGTCCCAATTATCTTACTTCATTGTTGCCCACTGCAGGAATCAATGTTTCATATTGAATTTTTAAATCCAGAGTCTCCTTTATTCCCTCTTTAGCAAACACGTCCTATCAATTTCAATTTCTGTGTATTTCCAAAAACACTAACTATGTCTTCTCTACTACCCCTTAGTCTGACCCACTATAATAATTTAAATGCTCTACTCAAGTAGCTCCTGAATAAATACACTTGTCTGCTTGCCAGGTTACTTCTCCATATTGTATCCATGGCAATCTCATAAAAAACACAGTTTTAACCCTTCAATTACCCTAGCAAAGACTTTTCAATGATTTTCTATTGCTGTCATGAAAAAATCCAAATCCTTAACATGGCCTTTCAGGCTGCAAATAAGCTGGTCTCGCTTCTCTGGCATTTTTGTTGTCTCATCTCCAATTCCTTTTATGCATCATGATTTTGAAGGTTGTGTCCTCCTTCATTTGAACTTTTTATATATTCTTCTCCTCTGCATAGAACTACTTCTGTGTTTATTTAATTTGTCTAATGGCAACTTATCTTGAATCTTTTCCAGTTATATATTTTCTTTTCAATGTCTTTGACGATACTAGATCCCCTCTACTGTTTTTGGTAACATTTACCACACATGGAATCATTTAATCATTTGTTGTTTTGAGAAATATATATTTTTTTCTCTTGGCTGTAAGTTCCATGTGACTGAGAACACTATTTTTCCTTCACCAGCATACCTTTAGTCCCTAGGAAGGTGCATGCCCAAAAATTGGCTCTCGATAGAGAGTTGATGACTTACCGAGGGACACCCTGCTCCACTCACTTTAAAATCATTAGGGGTAAATAAAAATAGGCAGGCGGAGAACATAACTTCACAGTGAATATGTCTGTCCATCCTTCCCATTGCTAGAAACTATGGTGTACAAGGAGGTTTCTGCTCTCTCCTTGTCGGGGGCTACCAAGAAAGGACCAGGAAAGATCCTGCCAGCCTGAGCTGGAGCTAAATAAAAAGAAAGTTTGGGGCAGGTGGGTCAGAACAAGACCCTGGCCAGATGTAAACTTCTGTGAGTAAAAAGGATACTGAGGCTTCCTTTAACATCTGGCATGTGGTAAAGAGCCTGATCGTGATTTGACCCAAGGTGATGGAAAGAGATTAAGAGCCCGCATTTGCAAAGGATTGTTCCCAGTTAATTTCATCTCTAGGTAAGAAGCTATTGGATAATAATAAAAACGCTTGTCACTAACATTAGGTGATAACTGAATGCAAGGGCACTATTCTAAGCTGTCGTATGCATGATCTCATTTATTCTTCTTAGAAATCCTACTAAGCAGGTAATATTTTTATTCTGTTTTCACACGTGAAAAAACTAAGGCATGGGGAAATTAATTGACTTGTTCAGTAACTCCCAGTTTAAAGGTAGTAGGTTCTCCATTCCAGTCTAGGAAATCTACATGCAGATCCCGGGCTCTGAACCATTGTGCATTTCTTTTATAGAACCAAAAAGCTGGGCTTAACCTTTCTGTTCAGGTTTTATGTGAACTTGGTGGGATAAACTCTAGTGAAAATATTTTCTTTTAAATGTTGCCTCTGTCAGTAACACGATCCTTCAATTGTTTCCTGTTCTGCACACAGGAAAATTCTCAAGCATTTGGTTTTATTGCTGCAAACATTATTTAAAAAATAATCAAATGTGTCCATTCAGCTTTATAAAAAATGTGCACTACATTATTTTCTAATGCAGTTACGTGTGGTGTGGCTTTGACACAACATGTTTCCTTTCTAAACTTTTCAAAGATGCACATATTTCATAAGGTTCTAATTTATTCTTAGAGTTGCATTGGAAGAAATCAGTCTTCATTTTCAGTAAAAGCTAAGATTCAAATATGTTTCTAACTGAGGGAAAAAAATAAGTTGGTAAGTAACCTCAGAAAACGTTAAATGGTTTTTGATTAAATTTTTATAATTCCTTTTTATGTGAATGAAGCAGTAAAACTTTTAGCCTAAGAGGTAAATCTTTCATATACATCAAAGTTTTAAAAAATAAAGCCCCATTAATGCACTTTCTTCCATGATAGTATGATGTGATTTTGTGTGTCAGAAGTCATCCATTGGCTCCAAAGATCACCAAATTAGATTGCACATGCTGTTCAAAATTCCTACATTCTTTCAGGTTTAGGTGATATGCCTCGTTAAAAATGCAAATACTCCATCTAAAAATAAGTTTAGGCCCAAACTAGTCATTAATAAGTAAATATAAATTGGTTCTCAGATACAGTCTAGTAAGACAGTTGAAAATAGTTTTGTAAGGTAGAGGAGAGGAGAGATGGATGAGATACTAGTGCTTTGAGCAGACATGATGGTCAGTCTAGATAGAGCAAAGACAAGTACTGGGCCAAACAATACCTTGGAATTATCAATTAACAATACCTTTGTTATCTTCAAAGAATCTTTGGAAAAGATTGAAATCCTTGGTTGTGTTTCTATCTACAACCCATATGTGATAGTGTCATAGTATCACAGTCAGATGTGGAAAAGATGTCAGAGTTAAATAAGACCTAGGGCCCACTTGTGCAGACTGTCCTGAGCTTGCCTGGCCATAAGCAATTTCGAGGATTGACCTCATTGTCTTTGAAGATTCAGATTTAGTCCATCTGAAAAGGGTCCTGGAAATCTGTATTTTTGACAAGTATCTCATGTGATCTTTATAATCAGTCAAGTTCAGAAAAACCCCAGTTATTCAACAGATCAGAAAACAGCCCTGGGGAAGGGAAGGGACTTACCCAAAATAACATCATGATGAGATTCTTGCTGAGTTAAAAATCTAAAAATCTCAACTCAAAATGCACGTTCTATTCACTACCCTAAGCCCTTCCCAGCTGTGCTTTGATTTATGTAGTTACAAAACTGCCCTGATGCTTTTTTTCCTCTTTTCCCTCTGTGATTTCTAATGTAAGCTGTGGCACCAGATAAATCAGATGGGAAAGGTGGGGAGGGAAGATTAGATTGCTCTGGTGTTAACCTTTTAATTAAATCAATTGCTTGTACCTCTAATAAAGGGAGTATTTAAATGGAAAACAGAAGAGAACTAGGATGACATATTAAATGTCCTCATTTTGGGGGAACATAGAAGATGGAAGTGCTGGCAAGCTGGAGTTCTCCCATTTGAATGAAGGAGTCGTCCAGAGGTTAGAACTCTGTAGGTCCCTGGGTGGTTAGAAACAATACTCGGGTCCAGAGATACCTTTGCAATGGCTCTGCTCATCCCCAGAGAGCACCGATTAGCAGGCTGGAGCCGGCCCAGGGAAGCAGGCTGCCTTGTTATTGATGGCAAATGAACTGTGGATGATGCCGTCAGAAGGCCTCTCTCCATCCGGCCGGAGTTCTCCACTCCACATCGTTGTGTGTATGGTGTTGTTTGTGGAATGATTCTCAGGCTGTGTCTGAAGTCTGCTTCCCCGGTTCGAGAAATGGCTGGCCGCCAAAGTGCTTTTGTATTGAGAACTAATTGGAGGTGAGGCGAGGTGATGTGGTCAGCTCCTGGAGCTTGTGCAAAGGAAAACATCTAGAGAACCTATTTTTAACCGCCTTGGCGCCTAAATTGGCCGCTCCAAGGGGGGGCTGCTCAGAGTGGTCAATAAGTAGATCCCTGATGTATTCCACCTGAAACCAAATCAGTACCTGCTATTATGGACTCTATTATAGAAATGGCATGTTTCTCACCCTCACACAGTTCTGCTTCCTTTACCTGCCTGACACTTCCTGTTTGTGGCAGACAGCATGGCACAGTAGAAAAAATGAAAGATTTCAGGTGGGACAGTCTTGAGAATATCAGATCTGTCCCTCTTTAGATATCTGACTTATTGCACAAACTCCCTGGGCTTTATTGTTCTCACCTATCAATTGAGAATATTTTTCCTCTTACGTTTTTTTTTTTTAAAATATGAATTCATTTAAAGGAATATGTCATTATCTGGCAGATATAATTGTCAGATTATACATTCCTTGAGCACATATTTCTGTCCTCAAGAGTATCCCTCATTCATTGCTGCAAACCCAGAATTCACTGTGAGACTTGGTATAGGAAAGACATTTAATATATATGTTTGAGTGAATGAATGAATTAATAATTTAAAATAACACTGGATAAATTTAAATTCCTCACAAACCCTTAATAGTCTACCTCTTCTTGCAGTTAATGTCTCTAACATTTATTTAATTGAGTTTTTTTTTCCTTATATCCCATTGCACAACCTCTATGCCAAATCCTGTGTGATTTTCTGAGGAAAACTTCAGATGAAGGAAATACAACCCATGCTCTCAAAAAGTAAGCCTAGACAGATTTACATGAAAATAAATAATAATTTATATACAGCACAATGTTTTTTGATTAGGAGAGGAATGTAATACTAGGGAAACAACAGAGTGTGGAAAACGCTAAGGAAACATCACCACATGAAAGACTTGGCATAGTTTCTAGAAACTAACCTAATATTTCCACAATATATCACCTACAGGTGTCGGTGACCAGCACTGACCAAGGGTGGGTTAGGACCCGCACCGGAGAATCAGGAGATGGCAAGAAGACCACTCGGAGGCAGTTCTTCTGGGAACAGTCTGATCAGGACTGGAGCCGATTTTATTCAAACCTTTTCCAACTTATATACCATTTTCTATACCCTCCAGCAGTGTGATAATTATTTACTGGGGGCGTACAAATTCCATGATGTATATTGTGGTTTACAAATTATGCATCACAAGACCATCACGAGACTTGCAAGTTCCAAGCAGACAATTCAAACTCCATGATGCCTGACGTGCTTCACAAAACTCACATCAAGGTCACAGGTGCACAATTTCAATTGTTCAAAATGTCTTCCATAGTGTTCAATAAATCATTCATATTATACTCTTTGTTCTAAACCCTGATTAATACAAAAAAACTTTTCTGAGTTAACTCTAGGTTCAATCCAAGTTCACTGACTCCAAATATTTTTAACGATTAATATTATCAACTTAACACTATACTATAATCTATAAGTTTACTTAAATGACTTAGCTGTTAGTTATACTATTATCCTATTACGATTTAACGTAATACCTTATAACTCAGTTAAAACTTATTCTTAAACTACCAAACTTTACTATAATTCATATGAGTTTCATATGTCTAAACTATAATTTTTATAGGATCTAGTGATTGGACTTTAACCCAAAACTTAAATCTTTTTTCCTAGTATATTAATACATGGCTACGTGTAAAATTTCCTATTGTTATATTAGAAGCAAAAACAGCACTGTTGGGAAAATTTTGGTATACTTAAAATTGGCCTACAGGAACAGGAACTAAAGTCATAATCTGAGAAAAGGAAACTTAGAAGCTCAAACAAAACTTCAAAGTTTTCTATGAATGCTTATTACTGTTTAAATCTTTTCGATGGAAATTGTATCGTCTTAAATGTATGTTTTATCCAAACAAGTCTATTCTAAAAATCAAATAGTAGCTGTCACACTCTTGGATAATGGGCTGCACGGTTACCATGACAATGACCTCGGACTGAAGCAAACAGAGTTCCGGCATGTGACAAAACTAGAAAAACGTCCTGCCTGGCTAGGGGCAGGGCAGTAAAACTATTATGATAATTTAGTTTCTAATCTTAATCCTAGGAGAATCTGCCTTTGGGAACAAGAGCTGACTAACCAGTCTACAAGGAAATAGAAGTAAAAAAATATCTAGAAAGAGGTACAACTTAGAAGGGACAAGGTCATATAAAATAATTTTTACTGTGCAACTTTCCATCAGATGTATAGAGATTTACTTATAAATTTTACTGCCATGTATGCTCACTGGTCACTAATCACACGCCAATATTATGGGTATAACTGATATCCTATGTCAGAGGTGATCTTCCAGATGGGCCTTTACAGGCCTCAGCCATGTAGCTATAGATGTTGGCTCCCAACATACAGGACTTCTGCATAGGTTTCTATATGAATGTATGCATGTGTGTGTGCATGTGGGTGCACGTATGCACACACATCCATATCTTAAATATTGAAGTTTTAGAAATAGATATCTTTATATTGTCATATGAACTCTGGACATTCTGGGAGAGAGAGAGAGATTATTTAGCTCCAATTGATGGTTTCTTCAGCTGTAAAATTTGCTTCTTTGTGAAAGTGTGAATCCCAGATTTGTCCTTTTTTGATACATGGTTGATTGCCTAAGCTCCCTGGGTTTTACTGTTCTCACCTATCAGCTGAAGTTATTTTTTTCTTTTTATACCCCATCAGAGAAATGACTTCGAATCTAGAAAGTTCATTACTTAATTCTGGAAGTGTATTTTTCTAAAGACGGTGACAGCCAAAATCTCTTCTAGAAGTTGAGCCTCGCTGTCGTAAGTGAACGATTGTTTAATTAGTATAATTGGTGATGGGAAAAGATGTGTCTGCTATCATAGATTGATTGTGGTAGGTAACCTGGAGGAGGTGAACACCCCAAATGGGGCTAAATAGATGTTATGCATGGAGCTACCCTTTTGAGGTTATTTCAGGAAAAGGGAGGAAGATTGGATGACACATTATCTGACTTCACTGCATCCCCAGCATGCCTCCCTAGCGACTGTACACAGGGCGGGTCAAAAATAATTTTTGATTGACTTGTATTTGATTTTGAGGTGGAACAGGGTATTTGAGCTGTGAGCTCAGTCTCAGGACAAACCAAAGCCCATGAACAGACTTCTTAATAAAAAAGCAAGGCCCCTGCGGGATTTCCACACTTCAACCTTAAATCCAGCAGTTGTAATTCAACTTCTGGGACATTCTCTTCCAGCAAGCTTATGTCAGAGTTTTTTGGAATGTAGTTGATCTTTCTTGAGCTACAACTACTTCCCTGTGCTGAAGCTGGATGTACTCTTTACCTTCGTTCAGAGCTTAAACCAGGTAAGAGCAAAAGGTATTTTAGAGAAACCTAGTATAATTTTTAACTGTTAACTCTTTTCCCTGCAATGATAGAGATGAAAGACAAAACAGCTCTGACCCTAGTACATAGATGATATCCAATAAGTGGGAAATATACGAAACTTCCCATACATATATTTTAGGTAGGCATTTTATTTGATTTTTTAAAATAATTTTAGAATCATGGGATACATGTGAGGATTTGCTGTATTGTGTGAGGGCGAGGTCTGGGCTTCTGGTAAGCCCCCTCACAGTGGTGGGGATGGCATTCAATGAGGGGCTTGATAGCCTTTATTTTCCCTCCTCCCCCTTCTCTTTTGCAGTGCCAGTGTGTTTTAGGCAGACATTTTAGTTGGCAAAGTATACGGTTTACAAAACTCAAAAAAGATAATAATGTTCCTGTTATCTCACTTCAAAACAGAATGAACTCCCCAGCCCTCCTGTTTTCTCCAAAATCCAGCCACAATCCATACAATTTAGGAGGATTCGGAGTGACAATGGTCACATGTGTGAAACACACATAGGATGAATTGAGGTTGGCACCTATTGTTGGCAAGATGTTGGACAAAATATTGGCTAAAATGATTGCTGTCAGATCATGGACAGCCTTGAGCACAGGGCAGAAGGAATTTATATTTTGCCATGCATTGAGTTTTTACTATGACTCTAACATGGCATAAGGCAAACACTGTGCATATATCATACACCTAAATATCTCTACATGAGTCACTGTTGTTCCCTTCTTTTTCTGTTAGGAAAAATGAAGCTCGAAAAGCATGAATAACTTTCAGTCACGGAGTTAAGAAATGGCAGAACTTGGATATTAATTCAGATCTAACTGAATTGATGTCTGTATTTTTAACAAAACATCTATTCTAGGTCCTTGAGGAAGGGGTAGATCTATTGCTAAGCAAAGCTGACATATTAGAACTTCTTGTTTTTATGACGTTCCTCCTTTTTTTGATCTCTTGCTTATCCTGTTCTCTCTACGAGTCCCTCTTCATGTTCTGCTCCCAAAGGATCTTACATACTGTGGTCTGTCCCTTTTTACAAGCCCATGTGCCAATAATGAATAAGGTCTGGAAAAGCCCCCATCCCAAAGAGGTTGAGATTTTAACGGGGGTGGCAAACATACCTTAAAGATATATTGTAAAGTACATCTTAAAAGTGTATTCTCAATAACATTGATAAGCGGAGTCAGAGTTTCAGATGGGGGCAAGGTGGATGAGTTTTCCTCCCAGTGTCATCAAATCACATTCCACTGGGCACTCTTCAGTGACGGGTACTTGATAAGGCCTGTTAAAAGAGACTCATCCGTTTGCTCAATGCATAGATTTCAGCAGATGCTGTGCCAGGAATGGATGACAATGGCATTGTGGATACAGAGAAGAATAGCATCATCGCTGTTCTCAAAGAGTACACCATCAGAGAGCACGCTAGCAAAGGGCACACCAGCAAGCAGGAGCTGTGTCAAGCACCCAGGCAATTAACACACAGGAAAATGGCCCTGGTGATAACATACAATAGAGTGGGGGCAGGGAATAGTTTAAGCCACATTGTGAGATCAAGATCTGCTTTCTCTCTCCTCCAAAAAGCAGTGCTTGAGCTGAGTGGAAAAATTCATAGAGGATACCCAGAAGTACAGTAAGGAATTTAAAGAGGAAAAAATATATTGTCCCATCTCTGGGGGCCCTCTCAGGTTATCATGGAGCCCAATAAATGCTTAACTTAGATCGTATAACTCTTTTGTCTTTTTTTTTTCTGAGTCAATGTCTCACTCTGTCACCCAGGCTGGAGTGCAGTGGCATGCTCACTACCAGCCCAGCATCAACCTACTGGGTTCTGGCGATCCTTCCACCTCAGACTTCCAAGTAGCCAGAACTACAGGAGTGTGCTACTATGCCCGGCTAATTTTTTGATGTATTGCAGGGATGAGATCTAACCAAGTTGCCCAGGCTTGAACTCCGGGGCTCAGGCAATCCTCTCGTCTTAACTCCCCAAAGTGCTGGATTACAGACTTGAGCCTCTGCGCCCGGCCAATTCTTTTAACACTGAAACCAGTACTGTCCATTTTTTATGACAGTATCTCTCCATAAGTAATGACTGTGTCAAATGGATCCATTCAAGATCCTATAGTACTGTGCCGTCCAGTATGGTAGCCATCAGCCATGTGTGGCTGTTGAACATATAACATGTGGCTTGAGACATTTTTCTTTTCTTCTTTCTTTCTTTCTTTCTTTCTTTCTTTCTTTCTTTCTTTCTTTCTTTCCTTCCTTCCTTCCTTCCTTCCTTCCTGGCCTTACTCTGTCATTCAGGCTGGAGTACAGTGACATGATCATAGCTCACTGCAGCCTCGAAATACTGGGCTCAAGCCTAAGCCTCATGAGTAGCTGGGACTACAGGCATGTGCCACCACACCTGGCTAACTTTTTTTTTTTTTTGTAGAGACGAGTATCACTTTGTTGCCTGGACTGGTCTTGCACTCCTGGACTCAAGCAATCCTACTACCTCAGCCTTGCAATGTGCTGGGATTATAGGCATGAGCCATCACACCCAGCTTTAAATTGTTAATTGAATTGAAGTGCACTGTAACTGTAAAATGAGCACTGAGTTTGAAAACATTCTGAAAAAGAAAATTTAAAACACTTATTTTTCTTTTGTTTTGTCCGATGATTTCATGGGGAAGAGCATATTGGGTTACATAAAATATAATATTTTTTAAAATGGAGGAAATGGCATCCCATGTAGAAAGACTAGAATACGCAAAGGAATAGAGCTGCAACAAACATGCATGTGCAGGTATCTTTTTGTAGAATGATTTGAGTTCTTCCATGTATATTCCCAATAGGGGGATTGCGGGGTCATATGGAAGGTCAATTTCTAGTTCTTCCAGAAATCGCCATACTGTCTTCCAAAGAGGCTGCACTGGTTTGCATTCCCACCAGCAGTGTAGAAGCATTCCTTTTTCTCCACATCCTTGCCAGCATCTGTTGTTGTTATAGCAGAAACATGGAACCAACCGTGCTGCCCATCAAAAGTGGGCTGGGTGAAGAAAATGTGGCACACATACATGAGGGAATCCTCTGCAGCCATAAAAATACCCCCACAAAATTATGAACTTTGCAGCAACTTGGATGGATTTAGAGTCCATAATACTCAGTGATTTCTCACAGAAACAAAGATCTGAGTGCCACATGTTCTCAGTCATAAGCAGACCCGAACATGTATCATAATACTATAAGAAAGGGATTGGCAGTAGTGGAACACTGCCAGGGAGATCCAGTGGGTGGGTGGGGCAGGGGGCACATGACATCAGTAAGAGTACCAAACTTTACCTGTACGATGACCACTCATGTACCTAACCCTGAATTGTACCCCACATCTTTAAAATCAACATTAACATTTTTTAAAAAAAGAAAGACTAGAAGATGCAAAGGAAAGGAAGACAGGAGAGAGGGCGCATGAAAACGATGTCTTAGCTCAACAGCTGCAACAAGCTACAAGAGACTGGTGGCTTCAACAATTGAGGAAGACTTCTGCCAGTTTGATTTGGTTCCCGGTGAGGGTCCACATCCTGGCTTGCAGACGGACACCCTCGCCTGGAGAACAGAGACGGAGAGAAGGAGGGAGTAAGATCTCGCATGCGTGTCTCTCCCAAGGGAATACACACCATAGTGAGGGCTCCCGAAGCCCCATCTCCAAGTACCAGGATACAGGGAATTAAAGTTCCCAAATATAAATTTGGGAGATGTGATATTCAGTCCATACCAGATAGCTACAAACTGTAGTTTAGCTAGAGTGAGAGATACACATGAGGGAATATTTTTAAATGTTCAGAAATGAGAATGGAGACATAGAGAGGAACTGGGTCAAAGGGGGCTTGTGTGTGACTGCTTAAGGAAATGGAAATACAGGTATACCTCAGAGACAGAGGAAGTTGAGTTCCAGACCACTGCGGCAAAGTACATATTGCAATAAAATGAGTCACATATTTTGTTTTCTAATGCATATAAAAGTTACGTCGGGCCAGGCGCGGTGGCTCAAACCTGTATTCCCAGCACTTTGGGAGGCCAAGGCGAGAGGATTGCCTGAGTCCAGTGATTTGAGACCAGCCCAGGCAACATGGCGGGACCTTATCTCTACAATAAATCAAAAAAATTAACCAAGATGGTGACACATGCCTGTGGTTCCAGCTACTTGGAAGGCTGAGGTGGAAGAATTGCCTTAGCCCAGCAGGTTGAGGTGACAGAGTAAGACTACAACTCAACCAAACAAACAAAAAAGTCATGTCTATACCATGCTATAGTCTACTAAGTGTATAATAGCATTAAGTCAAAAATTGTACATATCTTTGTTGTTTAAAAATACTTTACTGTTAAAAATGCTAATGATTATCGGAGTGGTTGGTGAGTCATAAGCCTTTTGCTGGTGAGGGACTTGCCTGAATGCTGAGGGTTGCTGACTGTTCAGAATAGTGGTTGCTGAAGGTTGGTGTGACTGTGGCAATTTTTAAAAATTAGAAAACAATGAAGTTTGCGACATGGATTAACTCTTTCACAAAAGAGTTCTCTGTAGCATGTGATTAGGTTTGATAGCATTTTACTCACGGTAGAACTTCTTTTAAAATCGAAATGAGTTCTCTAAAATCTTGCCATTGCTTTATCAACGAAGTTTATGTAATACTCTAAATCTCTTGTTGGCATTTCAACGATGTTCACGGAATCTTTTTTTTTTTTTTAGTTGGAGTATCACTGTCACCCAGGCTGGAGAGCAGTGGCACGCTGAGGGCCACCACAGCCTTGACCTGCTGGGCTCCAGCGATCCTTCTGCCTCAGCCTTCCAAGTAGCCAGAACTACAGGCACACGCTACCAGGCCCAGCTTAGTTTTTGATTTATTGTAGAGATGAGGTCTTACCAGATTGCCCGGACTGGTCTCGAACCTGCGGGCTCATATAATCCACTTGCATTGGCCTCCCAAAGTGCTGGGATTACAGGCTGAGCCACCGAGCCTGGCTTGTTCACAATATTTTCACCAAGAGTAGATTTCATCTCAGAAAACTACTCTCTTTGATAATCTGCCAGGAGCAATCCTCATTTCTTAAAGTTTTATCATGAGATTGAAGCAATTTTGTCCCATCTTCAAGCTCTGCTTCCAATTCTAGCTCTCTTGCTGTTTCCACCACATCTGCAGTTAATTCCTCCACTGAAGTCTTCAGTCTGTCAACATCATGCATGAAGGTTGGAATCAACCTCTTTCAAACTCCTGCTAGTGTTGCCATTTTGCCTGTCTTCCGTAAATCATGAAAGTTCATAATAACATTTAAAATGGTGAATATTTTCCAGAAAGATTTTGAATTTACTTTGCTCAGATCCACCAGAGGAATTACTATATTTGGTATCAGTAGCTTTATAAAATGTATTTCTCAAGTAATAAGACCTAAAAGTCAAAATTATTCCTTGATCCAAGTGCTGTAGAATGGATGTTATGTTAGCAGGTGTGAAAATGACACTCGTTTCCTTGTATATTTCTATCAGAGACTTTGAGTGAGCAGGTGTAGTATCACTGAGCTGTGATATTTTAAAATAAATTCTTTCCTCCAAAGGAGTGGGTCTCAACAAATGGGCTTAAAATATTCAGTAAACCATGCTGTAATCAGATGTGCTGCTATCCAGGCTTTGTTCCATTTACAGAGCACAGGCAGAGCAGATAAAGCATAATTCTTCAGGGCTCTAAGGTTTTCAGAATAGCAAATGAGCATTGCCCTCAACTTAAAGTTACCAACTGCATTACTCCTGACAAGAGAGTCAGCCTGTCCTTTGAAGCTTCAAAGGATGATCTTGACTTCTTTCTAGCTGAGGAAGTCCTAGATAACATCTTCTTCCAATATAAGACTGTTTTATCGACATGGGAAACCTGTTGTTTCTTGTAGCCACCTTCATCAACGATCTTAGCTAGATCTTCCAGATGTTATGCTGCAGCTTCTCTGTCAGCACCTGCTGCTTCACCTTGCTTTCTTATGTTATAGAGATGACTTTCATTCTTAAACCTCATGGATCAACCTTCCAACTTTTCTTCTACAGCTTTGTCACCTTGCTCAGTCTTCAAAGAATTGAAGACAATTAGGAGCTTGCTCTTGTTTAGACTTTAGCTTAAAGGAATGTTGTGGCTGGTTTGATCTTCTCTCCAGACCCCTCAAACTTTCTCCATATCAGCATTAAGACTGTTTTGCTTCTTATCATTTTTGTGTGAACTGGAATAACAGCTTAGTTTCTACTAAGAATTGTTTTTTGTTTTTTTTTTTACATTCACAACTTGACTAACTCACGCCAGAGGTCTAACTTTAGGCGTATCATCTCATCTTCCAACATGGCTTCCTCACTAAGCTTAATCATGTTTAGCTTTTGATTTAAAGTTAGACTCTTCTTTCCTTTGAGCTCTCCGAGATTATTGCATGGTTATTAATTGGCTTAATGTTCCTATTGTTGTGTTTCAGAAAATAGGGAGGCCCAAGGAGAGGAAGAGAGATGGGGGGACTGCTAGTCAGTGGAACGGTCAGTACACACACAACATTTTTGATTAAGTTCACTTTCTTATATGCACAGAGTTCATGGTGCCCCAAAGTAATTGCAACTGTCACATCAGCAATCACTGACCACAGACCACTACAACAGTTATGATCGTATGAAAAAGTTTCAAAAATTATGAGAATTAACAAAACATGACACAGAGTGAGCTACTAGACTTGCTTGATTCACCATTTCCACAAACTGTCAATTTGTAAAAAAAAAAAAACCACAATAGCTGTGAAGTACAATAAAGCGAAGTGTAATAAAATGATGTACGCCTGTACATAGACCCTGAAGGTTATGGCTCCACTGGAGAATATGAAGCAGTTTTTGGTGAAAAAAATCCACAGGCAACCTTTCAATGTAAAGCCTTAGACATTGCAGGTTTTAGTGATAGTGATCCACTGGATAGTATTTAAGGTCTGTCTGAGAACACCTCACACATTGTGACTTCTAGGCAAGCAATTGCTAACTAAATATAGATTGGTTTCCTTCCAAAGTGAGGATAATGCAGTGCACTTATAACTGTCAGTCTCCTCCTATCCTTAGATCTTTACTCACTGGCAGAAAACACAATCAAGGAGCAAGGATATTGATCAGAGCTTTCAAAAGAAGAAATTTGAGATTATTCTGCAGTGACTGCCCATGTCCACCAGGTGGCAAACAGCAGTGTCTCCGGGTCCAACTGGGCCGGCTAGCTGTTCATGCTGTATCTCCCAGTGGAAGGGTCTCAGAAGGTGTGATTGCACACCTGGGAAATTAGTGTGTTCTCATTTCACTTTCGACTCCTTCGACTTCAGAAGAAGATGTTTAAAGGGAAAGAAAACAGGAGACTTTAAAATGTTTGCAAGTGTAAAGGAGGTGGCTTCACTTACAGTCGATTTTTAATTGAGATTTTAAAAGAATGCTTGGAAAACAATGCTTTATCACACAATAAGAAGAGGAAGATGTGAGTTTCCAATGAGTCCAGTACAGCAATTACCACAAGAAGACATTTAAAGTTCATAGTTTTCTAGCCGTTATCTCCTCTACCTCCTCAAAGTTTCCTAAAGAATAAAAAATAATGGTATTTAGAAATAGTCAGCTACATAAGGTGCTTGCAGTCGACAGGAGACTTTTTTAAATTTTTGCAAGTGTAAAGGAAGTGGCTTCACTTACAGTCGATTTTTAATTGAGATTTTAAAAGAATGCTTGGAAAAGAATGCTTTATCACACAATAAAGAAGAGGAAGATGTGAGTTTCCAATGAGTCCAGTACAGCAATTACCACAAGAAGACATTTAAAGTTCATAGTTTTCTAGCCGTTATCTCCTCTACCTCCTCAAAGTTTCCTAAAGAATAAAAAATAATGGTATTTAGAAATAGTCAGCTACATAAGGTGCTTGCAGTCGACATGAAGGAAAATGTTGTAGATGCTAGCCCTGCATATGTTAGAACCTGGCAGTGTGACTTGGCCCAGCCTTTTGCCTTCCCTGGACTTTAGTTTTCTCATTACCAAGTGAGGATCCAGGATAAACAAACACTTATATGAAGTGTTCTTATTTAATGATCACTAATTAAGAGCCACATTCTTTGCTAAATGATTTGTGGCAATGTCTCCCTTTTCACCACCGTCTCATGAAGCAGGCAATCACTTAATCCTGTAGTGTTAATGAGGAAACAGGCACACCAAAGTTAGGCAATGTGTCCAAGTCACAAGGATGGTACCTGCTGGAGGCAAGATTTGACCAACTTCAGAGTCCAAGTGTCTGTCCACAACACAAATGCATTTATGGGTGATCTCTGAATATCTCTTTTCTGTAAGAACGGTAATAGAGGATTTTGAAAGAGCATTTTGAAAGGGGTGGAATTGCAGTTTTATAAGTTGGATAAAACTAGCAACAATTTATTTACTTTAAACAAGTATGTGAGTTTCTGATCAGTACTGCAGCGACAAATTGTCCCAGACTTAGTGGTTTAAAGCAACACAAATTTATTATTCTAAAATAAAAATTATTAAAATATTTTACAAGGTCATAATTAAAATAAGCTGTATTATCCCAAGATTTCCTGATGCTCAGAAGTCTGAAATGCAGATCATGGGGCTAAAATCAAGCTGTCAACAGGACTGTGCTCCTCCTGGAGTCTCCAGGGGAGACTGTGTTTTTTTGCTTTTCCTAATTTTTAGAATCTTCCTGCATTCTTTCCTTCACGGCCCCTTCCTTCATCTCCGAAGTCAACAGCAAAGCAGCTTCAAAACTCTGCAACTAAATCTCCTGCCTCTGTTTTTCACTTTAAGGGAAGGGCTCTTGTCACTCTATGGGGACCATCCAGATAATCCAGGATAACCTCAGAATCCTTAACATCTGCAAAATCCCTTTGCCATGTATTGTAAAATATTCATAAGTACTAGAGATCAGTATGTGATGGGGCCACAGTCTGGTTTATCCCAATAGCTAACACGTATAGAGGTCTTACTCTGTTTTAGGACCTATTCTGATCACTTTACATGGATTAAATTTTCTCTTTCAACAGCCCAGGGAGATAGTTACTACTCTTCACCCCATTTGAAAAATGAAGAAACTGAGGCTCAGGGATTTTATGTAGTGGTTCAAGATCATAACCTACTGGAGGGAATAGTCTCTTTTCTCCAGAGCCTCTGCTATTATTCTATACACAACAGGGTCTCTGCCGTAAGAATCATGGTACTTTCACAAATGTACTCAATGTGCCAATAATTTCACGGTTAACATGGCCATTTTCAATTTACCTTTCACCTTCAGGCCCTCTTAAAAGCAGCTAAAACTCCATCATAGCACTGGAAAAACTCACCTTTGCAATCTCCAGCTATCTCGATACGATGCTCTAAAGAGACTCAAAATTTCACACAAGATGATATGATCACTAGCTTAAAATGAATTTGTCATTAATGGATACAACTTTGCCTCTTTGTCTATAGTGACAAAGACACTTACTACTCAAGTTTGGTGGGGTTTTAACCTTTCCATTATAAAGCTTTAAATTTATTTACAGTAAAATTGACTTTTTGTATGTGCAGTTCCATGAGTTTTAAAAAATGTATAGATTAGTGTAGCAGCCACCACACTTTAGATACAGAATAGTTCTATCTTTCCTCCAAACTCTCTTGTGCACCTCTTGGTTAACATGGCTCCCTCCTTCCAGCTAGTCTCACCTTACTCCTTTTGAGTTTTCAAAATCCATTTCATCATTCTCTATGCCTTTGGTAGATCCTAGTTTAGCTACCATGTACAGGTGAGATTATACAGTGTTTGACTTACTGTTCATGAGTTAATTCACTGAGGATGATATCCTTTAATTCCATCCAAGTTGCTGCAAAAGACACTATTTTACTCTTTGTCCAAGCTGAATAGTATTCCATAGTGTAAATATACCACATTTTCATTATCTGCTGACGGGTTGATGGGCATTTAGGCTGATTCCACTTCTTTGCAATTGTGAATTGTACTTCAATGAACATGCAGGTGCAGGTGTCTTTTTACATAATGACTTATGTTTCTTTGGGTAGATACCTAGTAGTGAGATTGATGAATCAAATGGTAGATCATCTACTTTTTAATTCTTTGAGAAATCTTCTTAGTAATTTCCCTAGAGATTGCACTAATTACACTCTCACCAACAGTGTATAAAGGCCGGATGTGGTGGCTTATGCCTACAACTCCAGCACTTTGGGAGGCCTAAGTGAGAGGATTGCCTGAGCCCATGGGTTTGGCAACAGTCTGGGCAACTTGATAAGACCTCATTTCTATACTAAATTTTACAAAAAATAGCCAGGCATTGTGTTGCATGCTTGTAATTCCAGCTACTTGGTAGGCTGAGGTAGAAGGATCACCTGAGCCTAGCAGGTAGAGGCTGTGGTGACTGTGAGCATATCACTGCCCTCCAGCCTGGGTGACAGAATGAGACTTGAACTAAAAAAAAACCCAGATCCAAAGCCAAAAAACAGTGTATAAGCATTCCCTTTTCTCTGCACCAGTGCCATTGTATATTGCTTTTTTTTTTTTAAGAATGGCCCTTCTAGCTGGAAAAGCAAAACCATCAGTACCCTAACTTCAGCAGAAGAATCCAGATCACCAAAATAAAAGCCCAAAATCAAGATATAGAAGACAAAAAAGATAATACAAAAAAATCAATGAAGCAAAAAGCTGGTTCTTTAAAAGAATAAACAAGATCGATGGTCTCCAAGCTAGAGTAACCAAGAAAAAGAAAGAAAAAACCCAAATAAACACAATCAGAAACACAGAAATGAAGTCACATCTCACCTTGACGAAATACAAAAGATTATCAGAGAGTACTATGTACACTTATATGAAAACAAACTTGAAAACCTAAAGGAAATATAGAACTTTCTGACATCACACAAACATCCTAGGTTGAAACAAGAAGAAATCGAGATCCTAAATAGACCAATAACAATCCAGGAAATTGACTATGTCATAAGAAAACTGCCTATAAAAAAAGGTTCTGGCCCAGATGGCTTTCCAGCAGAATTCTACAAAACATACAAATTGAAGACATTGAAGACAAAAAAATAATACAAAAAAATCAATGAAGCAACTTGGGGAGGTTGTGTGATGTCCCCTAGTTGGAATAACCAAAAAAAAAAAAAAAAAAAGAAAGAAAGAAAAAGCCCAAATAAACACAACCAGAAATGCAAAAGATCAAGTCACTACTGACCCCGAAGAAATACAAAAGATTATCAGAGACTACAATGTACACATATATGGAAACAAACTTGAAAATCGAGAGGAAATGGAGGACTTTCTGACATCACACAACCTCCCCAAGTTGAAACAAGAAGAAATCGAGACTCTAAATAGACCACTAGCAATACAGGAAATTGACTATGTCATAAGAAAACTACCTACAAAAAAACACCCTGGACCAGGTGACTTTCCAGAAGAATTCTACAAAACATACATGGAAGAACTGACACCAATCCTACTGAATGTATTCCAGGTAATCAAGAAAGATAGAACTCTCCCCAAATCATTTTATGAAGTTAACATCACATTGATATCCAAACCAGGTAAAGATCCAACAAAGAAAGAGAACTACAGACCAATATCCTTTGATGAACATAGATGCTAAAATTCTCAACAAGATCCTAGCAAATCAGATTCAGCAACACATCTCAAAAATCATCCACCGCAACCAAGTAGGCTTCATTCCCGGGATGCAGGGCTGGTTCAACATTCATAAGACCATAAAGGTCCTTAAATACATCAACAGGTGTAAAAACCATAGCCACATGATTATATCATTAGACATGGAAAAAGTCTTTTGGAGGAGTCTTTAGGATTCTCTAGGAATAATATCATATTCCTGGCATAGAAAGATAGTTTGATTTCCTTTCTTTTCTTTTTATTTCCAATTTGGATACCCTTTATTTCTTTCTCTTGCCTAATTTCTCTTGCTAGGACTTCCAGTACTATGTTGAACAGGAATGGTGAAAGTGGACATCCTTGCCTTTTTTTCAGTTATGAGGGGCAATGTGTTCAACTTTTCTTTATTTAGGATAACATTGACTGTGGGTTTTTCATGTATGGCTTTCATTATTTTGAGGATTGTTCCCTCTATGCCTATTTTACTGAGAGTTTTTATTATGAAGGGATTTTATCAAGTGCTTTTTCTCCATCTTTTAAAATGATCGTGTGATTTTTGTTTTTAAATTTGTGCACCTAGCAGATCACACTTATTGAGTTGAATATGTGTTTAAAAGACTTGGGTCACTGGGATAAAACCCACTTGGTTGTGATGGATTTTTTTTAATGTGTTGTTGAATTTTGTTGCTAATATCTTGATGGGAATTTTTGTGTCTACAATGGTGGACTCCCTGAAAACTGAAATTATCTTTTGGAGGGTGGACCCTTGTAATATGCACAGACTTTGTTCCTCCACATCAAACAGTCAAGTGAAGTTTTTATTTAAATGTTTTGAAAAGGTTATGTCACAACTTATGGAAGAAATGCCCCCAAGTTGTGGTAAACAGGTGACTGGATCCTCTACCATGAACATGCACCAGCCCACACCATGCTGAGTGTTCAGCAGTTTTTGACCAAAAACAAACTGACGCTTGTGCCCCACCTTCTCTATTCAACCAATCTTGCCCTGAGCAAATTTTTTTTTTTCCATTTGCTTCCCTAGATGAGAAAAAACCTGAAAGGATTTACTGTGGTGGAAGAAGTGAAACAAAAAATGGCAGAAGCATGAAAACGTGTCAAAACTGATGAGTTCAAAAACTTTTTGAACAGCAGAAAAAGCCTCTGTATAAGTGTTTTGAATCAGTTAAAGAGTACTTTGAAAGTTACTGAAATTTAAGCATATAAGAATATATACACAACTTTTGTATAAATAAATTCTGCTTTTGGGGGGGATTCTTCCTTCTATGCTAAATGTTTAACCCTAGTTTACAGACCAAGAAATTGAGGCACAGGTGTAAAATCACATAGCTGGAATATGAAGCGTCAGCTTGGGGAGGCTGGCTCCTGAGCTCTCAGTCTTTATGTCAGAATGTCAGTGTTTCAGTAGTATTCAGAGTTCCTTTGAGTATTTCTTGTAGAGTTGGTCCAGTGGTGCCAAATTCCCTCAGTATTTGCTTGTCTGAAAAAACTTCATTCTCCTTTGTTTATAAAACTTAGTTTTGCAGTACACAAAATCCTTTGATGACTGTTATTCTGTTTGAGAAGGTTGAAAATGAGACCCCATTCCCTTTTGGCTTATAGGGATTATTCTGAGAAGTCTGTTATTCTGATAGGTTTATAGTTTGTAAGTAGTTTGGTGCTTTTATCTCACTACTCTTCAAATTATTTTCTTCATATTCATTTAGCATAACTGGATGATTATTTTCCTTGGGGGATGACCTTTTTGCAATAAATCTGCTCGAGGTCCTTTGGGTTTCTTGTATCTAGATATTTAGATCTCCGACAAGGTAAGGAAGTTTTCCTGTTATTCTCTCAAATAGGTTTTCCAAACCTGTTTCTTTCTCTTCTTTCTAAGGAACACCTATGATTGTTAAGTTTGGACATTTGGCATAATCACACATTTCCTGGAAGTTTTGTTTTATTCTCTTGATTTTTTTTTTCTTTACTGTTATCTGAATGATTTAATTCAAAAGCCTTGTCTTTAAGTTCTGAGATCCTTCTTTCTGGTTGTTCTAATCTACTGTTAAAACTTTCTCCTGCAATTTTACTTCCCTAAATGTTTCTTTTATTTCTGAATTTCAGTTTTTGTTTTTGTTTTTTCTTTTTTGGGAGGGGGGTGTCTTTGTATTTGGATATTTTTTCATTCATGATATGAGTTTTTTATTTGTTTATTTATTTTCTTTATGTTGGTTTTCAATTTTCTCCGGAAGCTCAATGGGCAATTTTATAATTAACCTTTTAAATTATGTCTGGAATTTTAAAGATTTCATGGTGGTTAGAGTGCATTGCTAATGAATTTGTGTGGTCTTTTAGGAAGTTGAAGAACTCTGTTTTTTTATGTCATCATAATTATTTTTCTGACTCCTCATTTGGATGTATTATATTTTCTTATAATATGATTTTGACAGGGGCTAATATTGGCACTGTAGGGTTTCTTGGTTTTATATATAACCTTGACACGGTGAGTTTTTTAGTTGCTAGTTGTGGTAGTCCTGTCCTGGTTACCTGCACTTACTCATAATCTCCTGTGTGGCCAGAGTGACTTGAAAGGTGGTGCTAACTGGGTTCTGGGATCAGGCCTTTCCCAAATCTAAGGTGTTATACCAGATGCGATGGGCTGTCCTGCTGACTTCTAGTTAAGAGGTGGCAGTTTTGTTTTTTTTTTTTGACTTTCTTATTTTTATTTATACATATTATTTTTCAGCTCTATTGGGGTATCATTAACAACTTAAAATTGTAAATATTTAAGGTATACAATGTGATGCTTTGATCTATGTATACATTGTGAAATTACTACCACAAGCAGGCTAATTAACACATCCATTACAACATGGTGGCTACAGTTAATAATAATGTGTTGTATACTTGAAATTTGTCAAGAAAGTAGATCTTCAGAGTTTTCACCACACACACACACACACACACACACACACACACACACACAAATGGTAACTGTGTGGGGTAAAGGAGGTGGCATTTGTGAGAGACAACCAGTTGTGATGGTGGCTGTGGGGTTTCTCCTTGGTGAGTGCTGCTCCAAACAAGTGCCTAACCAACCTAGGTGGAGGACTGTGCTCTGAGGATTACCCAAATTCTCTATCTAAGCCTGTTTTGTGGAGAAGAAGGAGAAGCACCTTGAGCCCACCTCCTACATGCACTCTTGACCATCCCAGGGGGGATTGGGAGGGAGTCTCTGGCCACTGGGCTAATGCTGCTTGGGGAAGTCACAGAAGAGTTTATACTGGAGTAAGAGTGCTATGACACTGAATCCAGCCTGGCTCCCTGCCTTAGCTTTGGGCAGTTTGCAATCTGAATGTCCAAGTGCAGCCAGTCTCAGGGCCTCAGGTGTTTCACAGCAGTCTGCCCCAGCAAAGAACTACATGCTGCCACAGAGTTGGTCCTTGGGACTAGTCCCCTCCCAGACCAGCTAGAAAGCAGCTGCCAGCACTTATGCTAGGGTTGAGTTCCTGGTATTTGGCAGCCAGAATTGCTCATGACATTTCCCCCCCCTTTTTATAGACATCTCTCCACTTTTCTTCCTGTTATTAATTTTTGTTTTAATTTTATTACAACTGGGCAATATACTTAAAATAATTTAAAATTTTAAAAATGTATTAAGGATAGTTTTAGAACCCAAAATAAAGTTTATCTTTGTACAAGTTTTATGTATGTTTGGAAATAGTTCACATTTTGATAGTATTTTGTGATGTGTTCTATGAAAGTCAATTAGATTGCTTTTGTTGAATAATGTTTTTCAGTTTTTGTAGATCTTTTCTGATATTCTCTGCATTTGCTCTATCTATTAATATGAAAAGAATATTGACATATTCAACCCTGTTTTTGGATTTGTCCATTTTCCTTTTAGTTTTTCTTTTTTTGGTTTTTTGTAATCAATATTTTTTATTATGATGTTGTGGGGTACAGTTAAGGGTTAGTATACAATTATATTTCATTCAGGCACACTGTTGATAAGAGGTGTTTCCCCGTCCCCAGACAGATATTTGCTACCGTTGATCCCATCTCCCTTTCCCCCCATAGTTTCCCACCACTGTCAGTCATTTTCTTATAGTATTATGTTGGATGTTCAAGGTCCACTATGTGAGTGAGAACATGTGATACTCGGATCTTTGTTTCTGTGAGAGGTCACTCAGTATTATAGACTGTAGTTCCATCCAGGTTGCTGTGAAATTCATGATTTTGTTCTTTTTTATGGCTGTGTAGTATTCCATCGTGTATATGTACCACATTTTTAAAATCCAGTCCTCTTTTGATGGGCAGCATGGTTGTTTCCAGGTTCTTGCTATTGTGAACAATGCTGCAACAAACATACATGTGCAGGTATCTTTTTTATAGAGTGATTTGAGTTCTTCAGGATATATTCCCAGTAGGGGGATTGTGGGGTCATATGGGAGGTTGATATTTAGAGCTTTTAGGAATCGCCACACTGCTTTCCACAGAGGTTGCACTAGTTTACACTCCCACCAACAGTGTAGAAATGTTTCTTTTTTGCCACATCCTCTCCAGCATATGTTATTTTTTGAGTTGTTGATAATCGCCATTCTGACTGGAGTTAGGTGGTATCTCAGTGTGGTTTTGATTTGCATCTCCCTGATGATTAGTGAGGTTGAACATTTCTTCATGTGTTTGTTGGCTGCTCGGATGTCTTCCTTTGTGAAGTGTCTGTGCATATCTTTTGCCTATTTTATAATGGGGTTGTTTGTTTTTTTCTTTTCAGCATGTTTGAGTTCCTTGTAGATCCAGGATGTTAAGCCTTTGCCAGACCTGGTGTTGGCAAATACTTTTTCCCAGTCTGTAGGCTGTCTCCCTGCTCTCTTGATGGTTTCTTTGGCTTTGCAGAAGCTTGTCAGTTTAATAAGGTCCCACTTGTCTATCTTCTCTCTTATGACCTGTGGGTTTTGGGTTTTGTTCAGGAATTGGATGCCAGTTCCGATTTCCCTGAGGGTATTTCCTTCATTTTCTAAGGTTCTTATAGTTTGAGGTTTTACATTTAGGTCTCTGATCCATTTGGAGTTAACCTTTGTGCATGGGGATAGATAGGGGTCCTGTTTCAATCTTCTGCATGTGGTCAGCCAGTTTTCCCCCCGCACCATTTACTGAATAGGTTATCCTCTCCCCAGTGGTAGGTGGTGGAGGCTTTGTTGAAGATGAGTTGGTTGAGAAATTGAGATTTTGCTTCTGGAATTTCAATTCTATTCCATTGATCTATATGCCTGTTCCTATACCAATACTAAGCTGTTTTGATGATTGTAGCTTTATAGTAAAGTTTGAAGTCTGGTAATGTGATACCACCTGCTTTGTTTTTTTTTTTTTTTTTTTGCTGTGCATTATTCTGGCTATTCTTGGACGTTTGTGTTTCCATATGAATTTCTGCGTTTTTTTTTTAGGTCTGAGAAGAATGATGCTGGTAATTTGATGAGTATTGCATTGAATTTGTAGATTTCCTTAGGTAAGATGGATATCTTCACAATGTTAATTCTTCCGATTCATGAGCATGGGATGTTTTTCCACTTGTTTGTGTCAACTTTGATTTCTTTGAGCCTTGTTTTGTAGTTTTCCTTGTAAAGGTCTTTCACGTCTCTGGTTAGGAAGATGCCAAGATATTTCATTTTTTTGTGGCTATTGTGAATGGAATTATGTTTTTTATTTGGGTTTCTGTTTGTTTATTATTGGTGTAGAGAAATGCGATTGTCTTTTGTACATTTATTTTGTATCCTGAGACTTTGCCAAAGGCCTTTATCAATGTAAGGAGGCTTTTGACAGATTCTCTTGGGTTTTCAAGGTACGCAATCATATCATCTGCAAAGAGAGATAACTTGACTTCCTCTTTTCCTATTTGGATACCCCTGATTGCCTTCGCTTCTCTGATTGCTCGAGCCAGGACTTCCAGTACTATGTTGAACAGGAGGGGTGAGTGGGCATCCTTGTCTTGTTCCAGTTTTCAAGGGAATTGGTTCCAATTTTTGTCCATTTAGGAGTATGCTGGCTGTGGGTTTCTCGTAGATGGCTTTTACTATTTTGAGGTACTTTCCCCATATGCCTAGATGTTTAAGTGTTTTTATCAAGAAGGGGTGCTGGATCCTATCAAAAGCTTTTTCTGCATCTAATGATATGATCATGTGGTTTTTGTTTTGACATCTGTTGATGTATTTAATTACATTTATGGTTTTACGAATGTTGAACCAGTCTTGCATCCCAGGAATGAAGCCTACTTGGTCATGGTGGATTATTTTTGAGATGTATTGCTGAATCCGGTTTGCTAGGATCTTGTTGAGAATTTTAGCATCTATGTTCATCAAAGATATTGGCCTGTAGTTCTCTTTCTTTGTTGGATCTTTACCTGGCTTGGGTATCAATGTGATATTGGCTTCGTAAAATGATTTGGGGAGAGTTCAATCTTTTTCAATAGCCTGGAATACCTCCAGTAGGATGGATATCAGCTCCTCCTTTAATGTCTTGTAGAATTCTGCTGGAAAGCCATCTGGACCAGGACTTTTTTTTTGTAGGAAGTTTTCTTATTATGTAGTCGATTTCCTTGATTGTTATTGGTCTATTTAGGGTCTCAATTTCTTCTTGTCCCAACCTAGGTAGGTTGTGTGATGTCAGAAAGTCCTCCATTTCCTTAAGGTTTTCAAGTTTGTTTCCATACAAGTGTACGTAGTAGTCTCTAATGATCTTTTGTATTTCTTCAGGGTCAGATGTGACTTCATCTTTTGTGTTTCTGTTTGTGCTTATTTGGTTTTTTTCTCATTTTTTCTTGGTCAGTCTAGCTAGGGGACCATCGATCTTGTTTATTCTTTCGAAGAACCAGCTTTTTGTTTCATTGATTTTTTTTGTATTATCTTTTTGTCTTCTATGTCCTGGATTTGGGATTTTATTTTGGTGATCTGGATTCTTCTGCTGAAATTAGGGTTTTTGTGGTCTTGCTTTTCACAACAGTGTGCAAGTGTTCTTTTATCTGCACAGTCTTGCCAACATCTCTCTTTTTTTATGTTTTAAGAATAACCATTCTGACTTGTGTGAAATGTTATCTCATTGTGATTTTGATCAGCATTTGCCTGATGATTAGTGATGTTGAACTTTTTTTTATATGTCTATTAGCTGTTTGTATGTCTTCTTTTGAGGAGTGTCTGTGCATATCCTTTGGCTACTTTTTAATGGAATTACTTTTTCCTGTTAATTCATTTAAGTACCTTGTAGATTCTGGATATTAGGCCTTCATTGGATGCAAATTTTGCAAATATTTCCTCCCATTCTGTAAGTTGTCTGTTTACTCTGTTGATAGTTTCATTTACTGTGCAGAAGCTCTTCAGTTTAATTAGGTCCCACTTGTCAACTAATTTTGGTTTTCACTGCATTGGCTTTTTTTTTTTAGTCAGTGTCTCTCTGCTGCCCAGGCTGTAGTGCAGTGGCATGATCATGGCTCACCACGACCTGGAACTCCTGGGCTCAGGTGATCCTTCTGCCTCAGTCCTGCAAGTAGTTGGAAGTATAGCCACTACCCAGTTAAGTTTTTGATTCTTTTGTAGAGATGAAGCCTTGCTATGTTTTCCAGGTTGGTCTCAAACTCCTGGATGCAAGTAATCCTCCCAACTTGGCCTCCCAAAGTGTTGGGATTATAGGCATGAGCCATCACCAGGCTTCATTTGCTTTGGACTATGGAAGGGACCTGAGAAAATGTAATAAAATGAAATGTTAAAAATTAAGCAAGTATGTACTTAACCTTTCACACAGCTTCTTCCTGGAAACTATAAACAGCACCTGCTGGCTATTGTTAAACTGTCTAACAGCTTTTTTTGGCTTCTGTAAACCCTGCTAGTGTTGCTTGGAAAGTACCTAGGCCTCTAGGATGCTGTGGTTTGGCTCGCTTGGAAAGTCCCAATGAGCCAGGCCTTGCCAGGATGTGGTTTTGCCCCACTTAAACCACCCCATGCTGCAGGTCAGGGCCCTTGCACCGGGACTTGCATTGTCCAAGCAAGTGGTCACCGGCCGGCTAGTTTTGGCTAATAAACCTCTCCTTTCTTTAACCTGAAATTTTGGTGTTGGTGTCTGTGGATTAAGTGCTCAGATCCTACTAAAGGAGGACTTTGTCATATATTTGTTGCTTAGGCTGATGTCCAGCAAGAGTGTTTTGGGGTTTTTGATACTTTTAATTTTATTTTAATTGTAGAGACAAGGTCTTGCCAAGTTGTCCAGGCTGGTCTTGAATCCCAGAGTGCTGAGATTACAGATGTGAGCCACCGGCCCTAGCCAAAAATCGTGTTTCCTAGGATTTCTTCTAGGATTTTTATGGGTTGAACTCTTACATTTAAGACTTTAATCCATCTTCAGTTAATGTTTGCACATAGTGAGAAGAAGGAGTTTAGTGTAATTTTTCTGCATATGATTAGCCTGATTCCCCAGCACCATTTATTGAATAGGGTGCTTTTTCTCCAATATTGATTTTTTCAGAATTGTCAAAGATAGTTGGCTGTAGGTCAGCAGCTGTATTTCTGGGATCTGGGTTCTCTTCCTTTGGTTCTCTTCCTTTGGTCTATGTGCCTCTTTTTGTACCATGCTATTTTGATTACTGTGGTAAAGTTTGATATCTGATAATACAATGACTCCAGCATTGTTCTTTTTGCTCAGGCATGCTTTGGGTATTTGGACTCTTTTTTTCTTCTGTATGAATTTAAGTACTGTTTTTTCTAGATCTTTAAAAAATGATGCAAGTCACTCAATAGGGATCGCATTGACTCTGTAGCCAAATAGATTTGGGCAGTATGATCTTCTTAAGGATGGTGATTCCTCCAGCCCATGAGCATGGAACGTCTTCTGCTGGCTCTTGTTGGTCTTCTGTTTCTTCCAGCAGTGGTTAGTAGTACTCACTGTAGAGAGCTGCACCTCCTTTGTAGGATGCATTCCCAGGTAATTTATTTTCTTTCTCTGTGCTTCCTCTTAACAGATCAATAAACATCTACAGGCAATGCAGAGGGAACCTTCATGAAGATGGTGCAAGTCCAGAAGCAGCACACCAGCACTGAGCTGATTACTGAGCCAGAGACACCCTCAGACAAGAGGGGTGTCAACTTGTCAGGCTTTATGAATGAGCAGATGAACATCAGTGATGACAGTGAGGCCATCAGCATACTCGATTACATCTTGCCTTATTTCTCACAGGGAAACCTAGAGGATATGGAGTCAACATTGTTACCATTCATAAAACTGCTTTCTTTGAGTTTGTAAAATGGAGTTAAACCCCTGGTTCTTTTGAAGAATGATACAGGGAACTCCTCTCTTGAACCTGCATCCAACAATTTGACTTACAAAAATAACCTGAGAAAGCTCTATTTTCTGGAAAATTGGTTAGATGCAGAAATTCAAGAAAAAATTGATGAAGTAAAAAAGAAAGAGATGCCATGCTGATGCAGTCTAGCCTCTTAGGCCCCAAATTTAAATACCAAGACTTTCCAGATAAATTGGAAACTGCCTAGCCACAGGAAAACAGTCTGGCAAAGGATCACATTGTCAGGAAAAGGCAGCAGAGTGTGGACATAGTCATCGAGGGGCCAAAGGGCATTAAGAAAATGTGCCTCAAGAAGGCACTTCAAGATCAGCACATCAGGTCCCCTCCTGTTTCTAGGCACTTTCCTATCTTCTAATAAACTCCTACTTATTCATTCAAAAAAAATTTCAGTGCATCAGGAGGAAACAGAGCACCTGACCATCTGTGGAAGATGCTGCTGAGAAAAGGAGGCTTGGGAGGCCGGGCCCAAGGGAGCTGGAATTACCCCATAGGGTGCAGAGGCCCCAGAAGCTGATGGATGGCCTCTCTCACATGAGCCCTCATTCACACAGGAGCATAAGCCCGTGGTCTCTTCCATACTAAAGCAGACGGGCATGCCCCCAAGCACCTCCACAAAAGCTCTGCCTAGGGATCAAAATGAGTCAAAAGACTTGACATATACCATTTTTGTGTTAGAAGATGCAAATGTAGAAGTCCACCAAAGCAGTTTTACATTCCAGGAAACAAATGCATGTTCAAAAAACTCATTTCCAGGTGGTACACAGAGCACACAAGGCCAAGGTGAGTTGGAAGTTCAGGAAGGAAGCCTTGCTTGGTTGAATGATGTCTGCCCCATTCCCTGCAGTCAGAAGCGTCATCAACTTGCCCTTACAAGGGACTTTTCCACCTTCAGGAGACCTGAGCCCTCAGGAAAATCCTTTTCTAGAATTATTTTTCTTTTGGAGCCTCTACAGAAAAAACAACTGAAAACCCCATATTAGGAATACTTCTCAAGAAAACATGTTTGTGGACAAACCTGCTGTGCCAGAAGGCATTATATCTGAAGACTCCATGAACCCTTCTGAGGCTGACTTCATAGCGCCTGCCTTCAGTACCGTGTCACCCATCAGATAGATCATATGCATAGCCTCATGTACCTGCTGCTCTCATCTCTAGAGGACTGGTTTGAGAGCTAAACCAGCAACTGTGGTCCCTCATCCCCAACAATGATGTGCAGAGCCTCATTTTCCACATGACAAGGGCTCTGAAAAATGGACTGCTCTGATAGCCATGTGCAACTGGCCTGAGCAAAGCTGATCTCCTGGATGGGCCTACTGATGAAACTTCTCAGCAAGCAGCGGGAGGTGAAGGTGGCCAAGGTGGAATGGGACATAGACCAGTGAAAGACTGAGAAATACATCAGTGAGAGTATCAAGGCCCAGAACAAACAAAAGGGCCAGGAGTTGGACAAGGTGCAGAAGGCCACAAACATGGAGGATGTGCTGGGGAGTGCATACATGCGGAGCCCAGGACACAACTCCTGTCTTGGCCACATAACTTTGGTCATGACAGTGACCTCAAACTTTGCTCATTTAGAGGATGAAGTAGACTCAATACACAAGATGAATTGCAGAAGGAAATGATCAAGTAGTGTGACAACATAATGTGTTAGACTTGCTCTGTTCATTTAAAGCCTGTCGGAGTTTTGAATAGCTGGCTATTGTCCTCTCCACTGCTTTTATTTTTTTTTTAAACTTAGCCTTTTTTTAGCTTATTAAAGAAGTTACAGGATATGACTATAACAATAAACTAAACTTGGCAATATCTGTGACTGTCGTCTTGAGGATTTTGATTGCCTGAGCCCACAGTTTGAGACCCACCTGGGCAACTTGGTGAGACCTCATCTCTACAATAAATCAAAATATTAACTGGGTGTGGTAGCACGTGCCTGTAGTTCCAGCTACTTGGAAGGCTGAGGCGGAAGGATCGCCGGAGCCCAGCAGGTCGAGTCTGTGGTGGCTGGGAGCAACCACTGCCCTCCCGTCTGGGCGACAGAGTGAGACTCCGACTCGGAAAAAAAAAATTTGTCTCATTGAGATAAGGACAATTAACTCAGATTTCCAGAATACAATCCTGTCTACTTTGACCCTAGGATCTTTCTTGTATATTAGTATTAATTTGTAAGTAATAGTTATTTTGGTAATGCTAGTGAATATAATATTTCTGTAATTTGGATTTTTCCCCTCAATTTTTGTATGTGTGTACAGAGAGGCAAGGAATCTTATCAACGATAGCAACAAATACCATCACACATTGCGGTTAACATGTAGTGAGTGTTTACTTTGGGCCAGACACACCACTAAGCACTTTATCCATGTCATCTCATTAATTTTTGCCTTGATCATGAAAAGTGGGTGCCATTACCCCTCCCATTTTGCAGATAAGGGAATTGGAGTCCATGGACTTTGAGAACCTCTGTGGGCCACACAGGATGGGCTGATGCCAGGTGAACTCCGGAGCCCCTGCTCTTAATCACTTTCCACACTGCCCCCCTGTGTCCACAAGGGATAGGACTTCACAGGGGACATCTGTCAAAAACCTGCCTCTCTGGATTATTTCTGAAGGCAACCCCCACATCACAGTGGTTTGGGCACATGCAATTGGCTAGCAAATGTGTCTTCCTTCTCTGCCTGTGGAAAGGACCCTCTACTTCTGGGATGCAGCCTGTGCCACTCCCTGTGAGTTGCAGGCTTGGATTGTCCTTGGTCTGTTTTGAAAGTGAAACCTTACAGCAGTAGTCAGCACCTGCCTGCCTGACTCAAAACGTTCTGCAAACACCTTTGCACCTTTGTGATCAGGCACTTGCTGTCTTAATTCAGGTAGAATTTTGATATCATAAAATTCACCATTTTCAAGTGTGTAATTCATTGGCATTTAATATTTTCACAGGGTTGTGCAGCATCCCCGCTGTGTTAATTCAAGAATATTTCATCAGCCTATAAGAAAACCCTATACCATGAGTGTAGATTTGCCCATTCTGGACATTTCATATCAACAAATTGTACATGATGTGGCCTTTGTGACTGGTTACTTCTACTTAGCATGTTTTCACGGTTCACCCACATGACTATCACGACTTTTTATCTTCCTTTTTATGGATCTACCACAAATTGCTTGTCCATTCATCAGGTAATGGGCATCATTCCCCCCCATTTGTTTGTTTGTTTGTTTTTGGCTATTGAGAGTCACGTTGCCATGAATATTCATGTACAAGTTTTTGTGTGGACATGTTTTTAGTTCTCTTAGGTGTATACCTCAGGGTGAAATTGCTGGTCATATAACTCTTAGTTTAACTTTTTGAGAAGCTGCCAAGCTGTATTCCACAGCACGGGTGTTGAGCTTGACCCTGACCTGGTGTTGTAACTGTCATCTCATTATATACAGAAGGTTGAGCTACGACCTTCTTAGGTGACTCTTTAGGATAAGTTGGGACCTTTGGAGGCCACACTGGGGCCTCCTGCTGGGCTGGAGCAGGCTCGGTGCCCTCACTTGTCTTTGAAGTCACTGTAGCTCCACATCCACAGGCTTTACCATGGCATTGGGCAAGTTGGCACCTTTGCCTCCTGATACCCCAACAACTGAGTGTCAGCCTCCTTATCCTCTTCAGGGAGCTGTGGAGGTTGAGCTGGGCACTCCTGCTGGAATGAAGAGGATTCGGTCTCCTTTGGGGTCTCTGGATTTTGAGCTTGGGCCTCCAGCAGGGACTGAGAAACTTCAGCTTAATCATGGTGCCCTGGAGACGTACCTGTGTTCTGGAACCCCAGACATAGGCTGCCAGGATAAAGGGTGTCCATATTGCATCTAAATAATCATCCTGCAAAGTATGTGTTAGATGCTGAGGATGGAGGCAAATTGGTGTGGTGATCCAACCACAAGTTGGCAAGACTCCAATGCTGAGCCAGATCTTTCTTCAGGTTCTTCTATGAATCAATCAACTTTGCTGTTTTTGAACTCTGTCCAGAGGTGGAATGTGTATTTCACATGCCTGGTGGCCTCCAGCCTGATCCAGATCCATGTTTTGAGTCTTAACTTTGAGGGGATGAGGTAGAGTTGGGACCTGATTCTTGTCCCAGCCTAGCATTGCAACAGGTTCGGGGAGCCTTTCCTGCTGAGTCAGCTGTTTCAGACCCTGATTGGCAACTGTAACTGATCTAGCCCCAAGGGCAGCTCTCCAGATAAATCCAAGACCACAAACAGAATGGAAAATTCTGTCAACGTCTGATGTGGGCCCAACATCTGGGAGGAAGCAGAGGATCCTGGGTCATCAGAGTTCCCTAGGTGTGCTGGAGGTGTAAGCACCTAGGGTGATGCTTGTGGGAGATTGGAGGCATGCAAGACCAGTGCTCAGTGGGCCCTAGGGCATTAGAGTTCACCTGGACCAGGGTCCTGGGCTCACTCCAGAGCCTGAGTCGCCTGAACCAGCAGCTGCAGTGGTTGCCGCATGAGAAGCTGCTCAGGTGGGAGGTGGGAGGAAGTTGTGCAGGTGGGAGATTATAAGCAGAGCCAGTGGGGCAAAGTGACCCTGGCCAGTGGAGTGCAGTTGCCACCTCCTCAGCAGTAGCAAAGCCATATTGGCAGTCCCATGACACTCTCATCATGGGGAACCATGCATTCCACCTCGCCCCACCCTTTACATGTGACACCTTTATTTATAAAGCTTTTATTAAGCAATGGCCCAGATGGGTTCTGCTTCTGCGGCATGCCTCTTCCCACAATCAGGCCCGAGTCTCCCTCCTCCTTGCCCCCTGTTGCAGGGCAGGATTTTGGCCTAGGACTCCAGCTGCCTGTTGGGGTGGGGGATGGCAGAGATCTCTGAGGAAGCCACAGGGCCTTGCTTCACAACAGTCAGAAGGCCTAGTCCATTCTGACAGCCCGAGCTCTTCTTCCAAGTCGAAACCTGAGAGGTATTCTTCCTCCTCTTGGACGTGCTGCTCCCAAGTAAAGCAACTGACCTGCAAAATGAGTGCAAGTTACTGTTATTAGTTTCAATAAGTTGCCATTTTCAGCATCCTTTGTTCCATGATTGATCATTAATTCACCACTCTTAGGTAGGAGATGCCAGGGCATCAGTGAAGGCACCAAAATTTCTGTAGGAGGTTTTAGGCTGAGCAATTAGGTCTGGGAGAGGCTATGATTCTAGTGGCCAGCCCTTTACACCAGTCTGTGAAGGGACAGAACTGTAGTCCCACCCTGCTTCAACACAGCTATGACCCTGGAAGTCACAGCCCACTTTTTCAGAGGTCAACCCTGTAGGCAAGCTAGAAGAAGTCATTTAGGATGCTGAAGTCAGCATGGTAGATACATTATTTGAAACTCTAGAACTGAAACCCAGCTGCGGTCTTCACAGCTCTTTTCTATTTTATAAAGACTTGCTGATTGTTTGCCACAACCACTAGTGTGTCAACTCCAAGATGGTGTTTTGTCTTCTATTCTCAGGGCATAGAAAAGGCACCTGCATATATAGTCTTGGGTTTAAAACAGACGTGGGGGATTGGTAGTTGATGGAAAATGCCAGGATGGGGGTGGCACACGTCATTAACCAGGGTACCTGCAAAATTAACATTTTTGTACCCAACCCTGTGTTGTACTCCACATCTTTGAAATAAAAAATTAAAGTTAAAATAAATAAAAAATAAAACAGGAATGACCGCAAGACTTGCCTCACCAAGGGATGGGCTGTGTCAACAATCAGATTTATGATACCAGTGCTGAATTCCTTCCTCTCACATTTACCAGGAAGCTAGACATTTTTTTTTAGTTGGAGTCTCAGTGTGTCAGAACTAAGCTCAGGCCATCCTTCTGCTTCAGCCTCTGCAAGGATTCATGACATTCCTCAAACACTTTTTGCCCTTCTTCTTTTTGTAGGTTTCGAATATTCTCCCCAAGTTATCTCTGATACTTCAAGGTGGCTCTTCAAGGTCTTGATCAAATGGAATCATTTCTCACATCAAGCAGCAAACTTTATAGTAGTGTGATAGTGACCCCTTCCCTGATCCAAATGGAGGTATGTACCCTCTTCTGTCTCCAGAAGCAACGTTTCCCCCTTGGTGCCTAGGTGTAGTTCGTATTTTAATGTTGTTATTTTATCATCCTGTTTCTTCTGAGCATAGAATCCTTGAGAATATGGACTAAGTCTTGCTCATCTGCACTGCCCACTGTTTAAGACCAACACACAGAAATAAACTCAAATAGACAACGGATAGGAAGTTGAGAGTGTCTAGAAGGAAAATGCTTTAAAAGCAATGAGTGTGTCAGTTCATGACTCCTTTTCTGCCTACCCATGGCACTCTATCACCCACACAGTGCTACAGGGTGCTATGGGTTGAGTGTGAGTGTTGATTTCCCAGTAAAGGGGAGGAACCCTGTCTTCCTCCTCTCTGTATTCTCCAGGTTAGGCACAGTAATTGGCATATCTTGTTAGGTTTTAAAATTGATTGGCAATAATTTTTTACAAATGAGAATATGTGTGCCAACACAAAATGATTAACTGACAAAGTATTTCATCACAGAAGCAATGGTGAGTCTAATCCATTGAACAATCATCTCATTGGCTTTGCCCAAATGTGACAGAGGTGCCCAAGTACAAAGGGACCATCCCCTCAAGGCCTCGAAGGTTTGATAAATCAAAGGACTGCCTTTTACTATCACAGGCAGCTCTCTAAGCCCCCCTCCCTTAAGCCTTCCACATCTGAAATATCAATTTGCTCAAGAGAACCATTCATTACTGTAATGAGGATTAATGACTTACACACCTCTGGACCTTGCTGACAAGGGAAGCAAATCAAACTTTCATAGCAAAGAACATAGTATCTTCTTATCCCCAAACAGAAGTAAATACCAGGCAGGTGTTCCTCCTTGGCAACAAGGCTGGAGAGTCTCATTTTATGGTTAGTGAAGAGTTGGGGCATTTCTGATTTGCTAACCGTGCAAACACTTCCAGTTTTATCACTTCCTTATTTTAAACAGCTATTTTTTTTCTTAATCAATATGTTTTATTATGGTTTTGTGGGATACAGTTAAGGGTTAGGTGTACAATTACGTTTCATTCAGGCACCCTGCTGATAAGAGGTATTTTCCCATCCCCAGACAGATATTTGCTACTGTTAATCCCATCCCCCCCATAGTTTCCCAGTACCATCAGACATTTTCTTACAGTATTACATTGGATGTTCAAGGTCCGTTATATGAGTAAGAACATGTGATACTCGGATCTTTGTTTCTGTGAGAGGTCACTCAGTATTATAGACTCTAGTTCCATCCAGGTTGCTGCGAAATTCATGATTTTGTTCTTTTTTATGGCTGCATAGTATTCCATCATGTATATGTACCACATTTTTTTAATCCAGTCCTCTTTCGATGGGCAGCATGGTTGTTTCCAGGTTCTTGCTATTGTGAACAACACTGCGATAAACATACGTGTGCAGGTATCTTTTTTATAGAGTGATTTGAGTTCTTCAGGGTATATTCCCAGTAGGGGGATTGCGGGGTCATATGGAAGGTCGATCTTTAGAGCTTTTAGGAATTGCCACACTGCTTTCCACAGAGGTTGCACTAGTTTACACTCCCACCAACAGTGTAGAAGTTAAACAGCTATTTTTATGAGTCATAGTCTCACTGTGTCACCCAGGCTGGAGTTCAGTGGCACACTTACAGCTATTTGCATCTTTGACCTGCTAGGCTTAGGTGATCCTCACTCCTCAGTATGTTGGACTACAGGTATTCACCACCAAGCCCAGCTAATTTTTTGATTTATTGTAGAGATGAATTCTTACCAAGTTGCCAAGTTTGGTCTTGAACTCCCAGGCTCAGGCAATCCTCTCACCTCTGCCTCCCAAAGTGCTGGGATTATAGGTGTGAGCCACTATACCTGGCCTTTGACATCTAATTTTATTATAACAATTCCTCCCATGAAATCCTGAATGCCAGCCATTCTGTTGGTAGCTTAATATTCTTCATATAATTTGCTTAATTACTTAATATTTAAATATTAATTTATTTCTGATTAAAGCATCAAACATTCTGGATGGATACAGTAGAATTAATGGAGGTGGCCTATATTTTCTTCCTCATTAGGCAACAATCTGAGGTTAACTTTACTTCCTCTCACTACAAACCCTTTTGATGAAGGCCAGATAGTAAATATTTCAGGCTTTGTAGATCATTTATTATCTCGGTGTCATGTTCCTCTTTCTTTTTAATAGCCCCTTAAAACTTTAAAAACCACTCTTAAAGTGTGAGCATTATAAGAACAGACTGCAGTTTGGACATTATCTACTGGCCGTAGACTAAATAGACATAGAAGGAGATGGTAGACGAACACTCACAAAACAAGGTTCATGTGGGTGTCAGTCATTGCTCAGTTCTCATCATCATGTGAAGCGTGTTCCTTCCTGTGTCCCACCTGTGCAATTTTAAAAACTGAACATTCATTGGATATATTTAAGGCTCAAGATGGGTGGAACCCTGCACAGACAGACATAATTACAGACTTTTATTGACAGGAGAAATGTAGCAGATTATCTGATTTGATCCCCTTGCTCCTTTTATAGATAATAGAACTGAAAACTCATTAATAAATATGACTAACTTACAAACACTGGAGAGACAGCAGGCCTTCAAAAAAATCCTTTTGTAATTTAGATAATTTTCACTAAGTATTACGGAAAATGAATAGGTTATTTTTGAGCCACTGTGAAATTAAGTGCAGCTGTTTGCTACACAGAACCAACCCCTGTATGTGGAGGAAGCCTGGGTAGTGGTGTCACTGAACACCTGAATTCTTGTGGAAATTCAGGGTGGTGATGGGTCTGCTGTTTTCATTCGGACCATCTCACATTTTCCTTTTTGTGTCCATGCCTCTCTGACACTGACACACACATACACACACACACACACCCCTCCTGCTCCTCCCACCAACTTGTATATTTATTGCCTACTCTAGTTCCCAAAGTCCCTGTTAGAACCCGACTTTGAGTGGTACCAAGACCAACAGAACTGCCACCTCCTCCTCTTTCCCAAACCCCATAATGCAAACCCCATGTGGAATTATGACACGGCTGCTCATGAAGCCCTTCAGTTTTTCCCTCATTGAAAAATTTTGGAGAATTACGAAGTGCATTAAGGAGACATAATGTCAATGTCCAGTTTAATAATGATAAAACAGAGACCCTTGCAACATCATGTCAAGAAAGATCACTGTAGCATCCTGGAAGCCTCCGGTGTGCCCCTCCCATGACAGCCCTCTCTGTGACCCCACTGCAACCACTATCCTGACTTTATTTTTTTAGGAGACAGGATTTCACTCTCTTGCCCAGGCTGAAATATAGTGCCATGATCAAAGCTCACTGCAGCCTTGAACTCCTGGGCTCAAACATTTCACTCTGTTACCCAGGCTGGTCTCAAACTCCGGGCCTCAAGTGATCCTCCCACCTCAGCATCCCAAAATGCTGGGATTACAGGTGTGAACCACTGCACCTGATGAAAGTTATATACATTTTAGAATCACTATCATTAAAATGAAAACAGGGCCACATAATCTTTTGAGGCCACTATAGGCCCTGGCTGCACTGAGAGGAAGGGGCTTCTAGGGAGGTGTCCTAGAGAGAAGTGGCCCCAACTTTTTCTGAGACCTCCCTAGGGCTTCTCTCTGGGGACCCTCAGTCTCTGTATCAGTCTCTGTTGTCTATGAATCTCTGCCCCTTCCCTCATCCCTGTCTATCTTCCTTTCTTGAGCCTTTGCCCCCATTGCAGCCATTGCCACCTGGGGCTCCCAGGGTAGGACCTGTGCAGAGTCTGGGTTCCTAACTGAACCCACTGGGCTTCTCACCTATGATCAGAGTGTTCAGGGGGTCACTTGGTTCTGACCACCCCTGGGGTGTGTTCCGGTAATAGCCATAACATTTGAATGTCCACCTGTGGCTAGGGGTCATGGGGCCCACAGGAAAGAGGGCCTGGAACTCCCAATTGGATGCTTCTGAGTCCAGGATCCAGGCATGAGTGTATTTTCCTTCCTCAATGAGAATGAATTTTCCAAATACCCCTGAAAAGCCACACTAGAGTGTCACATTCCCTCCTGAGGTCATGACAGGATTGGGCAGAGCTGAGAGAGTGGGTTTGTTATAGGTTCCTAGGAGAGACAGGGGCATGGTCTGAAGTGGGGCACACGCTTCCCTCATGATCCCCCAAGCCTGGGCTGAGTGGGGGTGAGACATTCCCAAGAGCAGACCCCCTTCCTGAGGACAGAGCCTGGGGTTGGGACCCCTGAGTGTTCTCTCACCTGTAACTACCAGCTCCAGGGTGTCACTCAGGTCTGACTTGTTACTGAGGCTGCCATAGTAACAACAATATCTTCCTGCATATTTATCTGTCATGTGTGAGATGCCGAACTTTCCCTTGTTCCCAGGCTCCTGTGTGCTCTGTATTTCTCTGGACAGTGAGCTTCCCTTTTTATTCAGAGAGTATTCCTGGGCCTCCAGGTTCCCCTGATACCACATGGTCACAGGACTCCCCCAGGAGATCACAGACCCTGGCTCAGCCCAGAGGGTGAGCCTGGGGAAGGTCCCTGAAAGAAAATCAGAGCCTGCAGACTCTGACATTCTGCCCTCTAAGATCCCAGCTCTCAGTCTCAGGACAATCCAGATATCCCCATAGAGCAACCCAGAGTTGCTTTTCTCCATACCCTATTGTCCAGATGTGGCCACTTGTTCCTGGCAAGGAAGAGTGAACTGGAACCATTGGGAACAGACTCACCAGCCTTAACTTGGGTCCTGGGGCCCAGACTCAGCCTTGGAAGAGAGCTCCCTGTGAGAGATTTGCTTTCTGAAGCCTGAGTGCACCCTTTTCTTCCAAGGAACCTCCTGAGCACCTAGGGGCCAGGGCCTGGTCATGGGGTGGACTTCCTCTCAGACTAGGATCTACCCACCCCCTGTTCAAATCTCACCAAGACAGAGCAGGGCTGTGAGGGTCAGGGTCATGGTTCTTACTGTACAGATGAATAAGTACACAATGGTTGACAGGAAAGACAGACACTGATAATTTGGCCACTTGGGGCTGAGTTATTACTATAACAGAATTGCCACATCAGCAGACTCACAGAAAGGGCAATTTCTCTCCCTAGAAAGCTGGTTCTCATTTCTACAATGTTGGTCCTACAGTGAGCACCAGGGTCTCTGGGGACATTTCACACAAAAGTGTCCTCTGCCCTGACCTCTGGCAAATATCTGTCTGACTTATCTTCATGCCACCAAGGGCCAGGACATAACAGCAAATAGACACAATGCCTCCCTGAATTTGCCATTTCTGGGTGAAGTCGAGTGGGGATTCCTTCTTCCCTCTCAGATCCTCCCATGGGGTCTCTTTAACTCCTCAGCTCACCCATAAATACGCCTTTATGGGGCCATTTCACCAACCCTGAAGATGCTGCAGGTAAGGTGCAAGTTCATGCTACATGGCAGACTCAGGTCAGCAGAGACATCTAAAATCTGACTGTGCTGTTCAAGTTGAGCTGCATTGTGGAAGTGAGCAGACAAGAGAAATAATAAAAGAAATTCTGTCTCTTTTCTTGCTCTTGGAGGATGAGTTATCTTTCAAATAGTTCCCTTCTCTCACTTCTTTATTTTATTTCTTCTTTTGTTCCCAACGACATCCATTTCCCCAAGTCTTTGGAAACAAAGTGTTTTATTCCTGCCTCCTTTGGGTCCATTGTTTTCTTGGCCATTCCTCAACCTCAATCCATAATCAACAATTTGGGAAAATTCTTAGATTTGAGCTCTGACTTGTGGGTGGAGTAGAGATTGACTTCTATTGAATGCCCCACTGTTCAAGTGGAGCTGCATGTGACAAATAGGACAAAGGAGAAATACAGGAAATAAGGGGAAATTACTTCACTTTTTTCCTTGAGGTTTTTTTTCTTTGTTTTTTTTTTTTTTTTTTAACCAAAGAGTTCTTTTCTTTCTTTTTTTTGTTTTAAAAATGTAGGGTACAATACAGAATTAGGCATACAGATGATCACTGTACAGGTAAGCTTTGAGGCTCACTTGGATCCCTACTTCACCTGGTTTGAGATCAGGTACATTTACTGATGAAGTGTGCCTTTCCCCTGGCAGTTTTTCACTACTGCTAATCACTTTCTTGTAATATTAGGATAATTGCTCATGGTTCGCTTATGAGTAAGAACACAGAGTACTCAGGTCTTTATTTCTGTCATAGATCCCTGAGTATTTCATATTCTAAATCCATCCAAGTTGCTGCCAAGTTCATAATGTTGTCCTTCTTTATGCCTGTGTAATATTCCATCATGTATATGTACCATATGTTTTTTAAATTCAGTCTACTTTCAATGGGCAGCCCAGTTGGTTCCACAATTTTGCTACTGTGAATAGTGTAGCAATAAATCCAAGGGAATCTGTCAAAAACCTTCTTGCACTGATAAAGGACTTTGGCAAAGTCTCAGGACACAAAATCATCGTGCAACAGACAATCACATTCACATACACCAACAACAAACAGGCCAAGAACCAAAGAATCCCATTCACAATAGCCACCAAGAAAATGAAATACCTTAACATATTTCTAATCAGAGAAGTGAAAGACTTTTACAGTGAGTACTACAAAGCACTGCTCAAAGAAATCAAAGATGACAAAACAAATGAAAAATAATCCATACATATGGATTGGAAGAACCAACAATGTTTAGATGTCCATCCTACCCAAGGCAATCTACAGATTTAATGCAATACCCATTAAATTACCAGTAGTGTTCTTCTCAGATATGAGAACAACAAGATAGAAATCCATATGGAAATAACCAAAACAATTGAACAATTATTTACAAATGAACGTAAATAGCCAAAACAATTCTCAGCAAAAGTTCTTTTCTGAAACCTCTCCATAAATATATATATATTTGGTTGGTGCAAACATAATTGTGGTTTTTACAAGTTGAAATTTGGCTTTTGAATACATTCTTAATAAATGTGATTGTTATATATGCTTTTAGCTCACATTTCTTGCTCTTTTTTTGCTAATGACTATTTACTTGCTGTTTATTTTATATTGATCTTAAACTATGGAAATGATGTTAGACAAAAAGCAAATTTGAGCAATTTTCTTACTTGAGTTCAAAATGGGATGTAAAGCAACAGAGACAACTGCAATATCAACAATGCATTTGGCCCAGGAACTGCTAATGGACATACAGTGCAGTGGTGGTTCAAGAAGTTTGCAAAGGAAACAAGAACCTTGAAAATGAGAAATGTAGTGGCCAGTCATAGAAAGTTTACAGTGACCAAATGAGGGCAATCATTGAAGCTGATCCTCTTGCAACTACACAAGAAGTGGCCAAAGAACTCAGTATCAACCATTCTCTGGTAATTTGGCATTTGAAGCAAACTGAACAGGTGACAAAACTTGATAAGGAATGCCTCATGAGTTGAATAAAAGTTTTTTTAAATGTCATTTTGAAGTGTAATCTTCTCTTATTCTATGCAGCAACAAAAAACTGACCATTCTGAGGTTGGTGTGTGATGAAAAGTGGATTTTATACATTTTTGAGCAATGAACAGATAGTGGTTGGACAGAGAAGAAGCTCAAAAGCCCTTTCCAAAGCCAAACTTGCAGCAAAAAGAAAGTCCTGGTGGTCACTGTTTTGTGCTCTGCTGTTGGTCTGATTCACAAAAGCTTTCTGAATCCTGGCAAAAAAATTATATCTGAGAAGTATGTTCACCAAATTGATGTGGTGCACTGAAAACTGCAATGCCTGCAGCCAGCATTGCTCAACAGGAAGGGCCCAATTCTTCTCCACGACAATGCCCCACCACACGTTGCACAATCAAGGTTTCAAATTTGAATGAATCAGACTACAAAGTTTGCCATATTCATCTGACCTCTCACCAACTGACTACCACTTCTTCAAGTATCTCAACAAATTTTGCACGAAAAACACTTCCACAACCAGCAGGATGCAGAAGATGCATTTTTGTGCTATGGGAATAAACACTTATTTATAATTGGAAAATGTGTTGATTGTCATGGTTCCTGTTTTGATTAATAAAGATGTGGTTGAATCTAGTTATAATGATTTAAGATGCATGCTCTAAGCCATAATTACATTTGCACCAGCCTAATACAATGGCATCTACCTCCCCCCACTAGGAAATAAACCTCTGTGTCCCTCCTGCCTTCTGAGGGCCCCTTGTTTTCTTGGCCATCACTCTGCACCTCAGTCCATGGTCTAGTCTCAGAATGATTTCTTATGTTTGAAATGTGATTTTGGGAGCTGGGTAGGAGCTGATTTTTTCTTAATTCTTGACTATGAGGCACTGTCTTTATGATCTTTCACATTAACTTCCCAACTCTCAGCCTTAGTTTTCTCATTTGGAATGTGTTTTTATGAATTCCATTTTTCAGAGTGGTTGTAAGTGTCAGCGGTTCCTGGGTTATGCAAAAAACTCATTTGTGGTTACATTTTACATGTCAGGTTAAGGAATGTGGGGTTGAGACATGAAAGGACCCTGGTGTTGGATGCCACAGTCAAGGTGGTCAGTAGATGCATTTTCATCTGCTCCTAATACAGAGAAATACTACATACAGCATTTCTGAAATATGCAAGGCATCAAAGTCATGGGCAGAAAAGGAGAAATGAAAGTTCCCCTGGTGAAGATGAATCCACAGCAAAGGACAGAGGCCAAAGCTGAGTTGTAACTGGTGCCTGTGACCATAAAGATCAATGAGGTGGAGGATTTCATCTTTGTGTGGACACAGAAATCCTAGGGTCTGCATAGGTAGGAAAAGTGTCAGGGCTCCAGATGAAGGTTGGAGGCTGTGTCATTAGCCACACCTGAGACTGGAGTGAACCCAAAACAGCCCAAAGGAATTCACTCAAGAGAGTGTCCAAACCATCCTGCCACGGGACTGGAGGGATTCCAAACAAAGAACCACTAAACACCATGATGTTCAGACCAAAACATTTATTAGCTGCATTTTCTTATGGGATGAGAGGCTATAGTGTGTTCTTAAAATGGACAGGAAAACATAAGATGTTCTACTCACTGTTTCAATCAACAGGAAAAAAGATAAAAGCTAAAGAAAGGTATCTCTGAATATAGTTGTCTTTTGGGAGATGTAGTATATTGGTTCCAGGACCACTCATATATACCAACATTTACCCACTCAACCCTGAAGGAACTGCATGTAGGAAAAGTTGGCCCTTTTTATGTGTGAGTTTTGCATCAGTTGAAGGCCATATTTTTGATCCTTGTTTCATTGAAAAAAAACTGCATTTATAATAATACCTGAGCAATTCAAACCTGTGTTATTGAAGGGCCAACTGAATGTTGAGGTTATCTGGGGATGACAAATAAAATTTATAATCTGGATTGCATAGAATGGCAAGTCAGCTAATGTATCTTTGTGGGAATGAAAGGGAAACCCTAGTTATCAGAAAGGGAGAGGTTTCCATAAGCTACTTGGAAACATAGTTCATTGGATCCAGAGTCCAAAGCTGGCGTTATTGTCAGTTCCAAGGTGGAGATGCCATCACTGGACAAGTTTTCTTTTGAGAGCAGCTTGTTGGAATAGATGTCGTCCTTATGCGTGTCTACAGATTAACATTATCATAGCAGGAGATGCATGAAAGACAGAAAAGGGTTTATTGTGGGGCGATTTTGAATGTCTTTGGAAACATTTCTAATCTCAGACATGCAAGCATGGGTCTACTCTTGTTCTTGTCTTCCTGGCCTTAATTTTCCTAGTCTGACTATATATAGTGAGTTAATCTTGGTAACTGCAACTTTCATATTAGACCGGTGCTGGAGTTGGGTGATGAAGTGTTATAAAATAGTTTGTAGAAGTTGGTTCAGGATAGGGATGGCTACTACAGTTTTAGCAAAATGGTTAATTTTTTGGTGTTTTTGATAAACAACCTAAACAGCTTTATTAGTATCTGGAGATGTTAAAAACTCCGGCTTGAGTTCAAACCTGAAGGCAAAGGCACATGGCTGGTCAGGTCACAGGGCAGACACAACACTTTGAGCTTCTTTGTAAGGATAAGGAAAAAAGTGGGGAAAAATGTGGGTCCCGCAGAGGTTGCAATTCCCTCTCTCCTATGTTTGTGGACAGACCATGGGGTATCTCAGCTCACTGAACCAGGCCTGTGGTTAGCCACCTCCCACATCTGTGCATAAAACGTGTTTACTACATTATTGTTAGACATGAGCATCTCTCCAATGTATGAGGATGAGGCTCACAGAAGACCATCCCTGCTGGCACAATGAGCTGATGCTAACTTTAGGAGCATGGATGCCACAAGAGCATGGTCTTTAGGGAAGACTGGATTTAACAGTCTCCCTCATCAGTTTTATTTTTGAGCTGCATTTGGGAGAAAACGTATATGGAGGATCAGATATGTGGCAGGAGAACCATGCATCAGGAATGACCATCAAACCCTACACCAGAGAAAAATAGAAAACTTTAGAAATGTATTAGATAGTTATTATGGAGGTGAAAGATAACAAATTGTGTTAACACAAGTAAAAATTTTATCAAGGACAAGACCCAGATGAAACGGTAAACTTTAAATTGAAATTGAATATTCAGGACATATTACAGAATACATAAGAAAGAGATAAGATATGTAAAAATAGATAAGATAATTAATATACACAGGAAACAGAATGAGAACAGTAAACATGTAACAATCTATCAGTTTCCAAAGGAAAGAAATAACAATTATGTTGCTCAATGCTTGAAAAGAATGATTGAATTTTTTACTGAAATGAAGAAAGAACATGGGTTTGTGAAATCAGTTAATGTTAGAATAAATATCTTTTAAAATGCATTGTGTCTAGAAAAAAATAGCAAATCAGAAACTACTAGAGAAAACACAAATTATTAATCAATAAATGGCAAGCTTATTAGGACTGGATTGTCTAAGGGCAAAAATTGATGACAAAAGTTACTGGAGAAATATTACCAACATACTAATTGTGAGTAGAGAATTCTACAATTCATCTAATTATTAAGGTGAAAAGTGGAAGTGTCTGCAGCGGACAAAATCTTAAGACATAAGAAGAGTCAAGTATCTCTGACATGTTGAGACTCATGTCTCACACATTATACACATCACATCAAGTTGCATATATTTTTATAATTATTCTATTTTCTTTAAATAATTTGGGTTACAAATGAGGGCTAGGTACATATGTGGTGATCATACAGGTAATGTATGGGTACATTTATTGATGTTATGACCTGCCCCCCGACCTCCGGCAGTGTCCCGCTACTGCCAATCCTTCTTATAGTATTATGATAAACGTTCAGGGTCCACTTATGCCTGAGTACCTGTGGTACTCAGATTTTCATTCCTGTGTTAAATCACTGAGTATTATAGACTCTAATTCCATCCAGGTGGCTAAAATTTATAATTTTGTTTTTCTTTATGGCTGCATACATTTCCTTTGTGTGAATGTACCACACCTTTTTTAATCCAGTCAAACTGTGATGGGCAGCATGGTTGGTTCCATGTTTTTGCTATTGTGAATAATGCTACAATAAACATGTGTGTGCAGATGTCTTTACTATAGAGTGATTTGAGTTCCTCCTGGAATATTCCCAGAGGGGGATTGCTTGGTCTTATGGGAGGTCGATTTTCAGATTTTTTTTTTTGGAGTTGGTGTCTCACTCTGTCGCCTAGACTGGAGTGCAGTGGCCACTCCCGGCCACAGCAGCCTCGACCTGCTGGGCTCCGGCGATCCTTCCGCCTCAGCCTTCCAAGTAGCCGGAATCACAGGCATGCACTACCATGCCCGGCTGATTTTTTTATTTATTGTAGAGATGAGGTCTCGCTGCCTAGGCGGGTCTCGAACCCGCAGGCTCAGGCAATCCACTCACCTCAGCCTCCCAAAGGCGCGGGATTACAGGCTGAGCCACCGAGCCCGGCTGATTTTCAGATTTTTTAGAAATCATGACACTGTATTCCACAGAGGTTGTACTCGTTTACAAATCTGCCAACAGTGTAGAAGTGTTCCCTTTTCCCCATATCCTCTCCAGAATCTGTTGTTTTTGTAATTGATGATGGCCATCCTGATTAGAGTTAGGTGGAATTTCAGTGTGGTTTTAATTTGTATTTCTTTGGTGATTAGTGAGTCTGAGTATTTTTTCATGTATCTGTTGGCTGCTCATATGTCTTCTTCTGAGAAGTGTATATTCATCTTTTCCTCATTTTTTAGTAGGGTATTTTTTTTTTCTTTTTGGCACATTTGTATTCCTTGTAGATACTGGTGTTAGGTGATTATTAGATTTACAGTTGGGAAATATTTTTTCCCTATTTTTTTGTGTGCTGTTTCCCTATTTTCTTGATGGTTTATTTTGCTTTGTAGAAGCTTTTCTGTTTGATGAGGTCCCACTTGACTATCTTACCTTTTATGGCATTTGCTTTGGAGAGTTGATCAGGAGTTGGTTTCCTACATTTTCCTCTAGGATTCTTATAGGTTGAGGTTTTCCATTGAGGTCTTTGATCCATTTAGAGTTTATTTTTGTGTATGGTAGGGGTTCTGTTTCAGTTTTCTGCTTGTGGTCAGTCAGTTTTCCCAGCACCATTTACTTAATAGGTAATTTTCTCTCCAGTGGCTGCTGGTAGAGGATTTGTCAAAGATGAGTTGGTTGAGGAATTGAGGTTTTGCTTCCAGACTCTCTACCTTGTTCCATTGGTCTATATGTATATTCTTGTACCAATCACAGGCTGTTTTGATTATCATTGCTTTATATTAGAATTTGAAGTCTGATAGTGTGATAATTCCCACTTTGTTTCTTTCACAAAGGATTGTTTTGGCTATTTGTGGTCTTTTATATTTCCATATGAATTTCTTTCTTTTTTTTTTTTTTTTTTTCAAGCTGGTAAATTAGTTTGCAGTTAGGGTCAGTTCCCCTGATCTGCTGTGAAGGACAGTTCAGAATAACCTCGGTTCAGAAGTTTAGG
>NW_007252352.1:72116-74695 GCF_000164805.1 Carlito syrichta | reverse complement strand
TTTTGTGTATGGTAGGGGTTCTGTTTCAGTTTTCTGCTTGTGGTCAGTCAGTTTTCCCAGCACCATTTACTTAATAGGTAATTTTCTCTCCAGTGGCTGCTGGTAGAGGATTTGTCAAAGATGAGTTGGTTGAGGAATTGAGGTTTTGCTTCCAGACTCTCTACCTTGTTCCATTGGTCTATATGTATATTCTTGTACCAATCACAGGCTGTTTTGATTATCGTTGCTTTATATTAGAATTTGAAGTCTGATAGTGTGATAATTCCCACTTTGTTTCTTTCACTAATGATTGTTTTGGCTATTTGTGGTCTTTTATATTTCCATATGAATTTCTATATTGTCATTTCCAGGTCTGAGAACAATGATGTTGGTAATGTAATAGGTATTGTGTTAAATCTGTAGATTGCCTTTAGTAGGATGGACATCTTAACAATGTTAATTCTTCCATTCTATGAGTATGGACTATTTTTTTCCATTTGTTTGTGTCTTCTTAGATTTCTTTAAGCAATGTTTTGTAGTTTTTATTGTAAAGTTCTTACACTTCTTTGGTTAGGAAGATGCCAAGGTATTTTATTTTTTATGGCTATTGTAAATTGGATTGTGCTTTTTATTTGGACTTCTGTCTGTTTATAGTTGGTGGATAGGAATGTAACTGACTTTTGCACAATTATTTTATACCTTGAGACTTTGTCAAAGTCCTTTATCAGTGCAAGCAGATTTTGGCAGATTCTCTTGGGTTTTCAATGTATAGGATCATGTCATCTGCAAAGAGGGATAACTTAACTTCTTCTTTTCCTATTTGGATACTATTGATTTACTTCTCTTGTCTAATTGCTCTAGCTAGGACTTCCAATCCAATGTTGAACAAGAGAGGTGAAAGAGGGCATTCTTGTCTTGTTCCAGTTTTCAGGGGAAATGCTTCCCATTTCTGTCCATTCTGCATTATTTTAGCTGTGGGTTTATCATAAATGGCTCTTACTGTTTTGAGGTATGTTCCATCTATGGCTGGGTGGTCAAGGGTTTTTATCAAGAAGGGATGCTGGATGCTATCAAACACTTTTTCTGCATCTAATTATATAACAATATGATTCTTATTTTTACATTTGTTGATGTATTTAATTGTGTTTATGGTCTTGTGGACATCGAACCAGCCCTGCACCATGGAGGTGGAGCCTTCTTGGTCATGGTGGGTGATTTATGAGCTGTGTTGTTGAATCCGGTTTGCTAGAATCTTGTTGAGAATTTTACACCTATGTTCATCAAGGATATTGGCCTGTAGTTTTCCTTCTTTGTTGAATCTTCACTTGGTTTGGTTATTAATATGATGTTAACTTCATAAAATGATTTGGGGAGAGTTCCATCTTTCTCAATTCCCTGGAATACTTTCAATAAGATTGGTATCATCTCCTCCTTGTATGTTTTGTAGAATTCTGCTGGGAAACCGACGGGTCCAGGGCTTTTTTTGTGTGTGTGGATACTTTTCTTATGATGAAGTCAATTTCCTGGACTGTTATTGGTTTATTGAGGTTCTCTAACTCTTCTTGTTTCAACCTTGGGAGGTTGTTTGTTGTCAGAATGTCCTCTATTTCACTTAGGTTTTTGAGTTTGTTTTCGTATTAGTGTACATAGTAATTTCTGATAATCTGTATTTCTTTGGGGTCAGTTGTGACTTCATCTTTGCATTTCTGATTGTGTTTATTTCAGCTTTTTCTCTCTTTTTCTTGGTCAGTCTTGCAAATTGTCCATCAGAATTGTTTATCTTTTCAATGAACTAGCTTTTTTTTAGTTGATTTTTCTATAATATTTTGTCTTCTATGTCGCATATTTGGGTTTTTATTTTGGTGATCTGCATTCTTCTGCTGAAGTAACGGTTTTGGTGGTCTTGTTTTTCCAGCTTTCTTAGGTTACTTGTTAGGCTGTTAACCTGTGATCTTATCATTTTTTTCATATGTGTTTGTAGAGATATGAATTCCCCTCTTAGTACTGTTTTCATGGCATCCCAGAGGATTTGGAAAGATGTTTCTTCATTTTTATCTGTTTCCAGGAATCTTTTGATTTCTTCTTTGATTTCCATGTTGATCCAGGAGTTGTTCAGCATCATACTGTTTCATGTCCATGTCTTTGTGAGTTTTGGGAGATGCTTGTTGTTGTTCATATTTAATTTTATTCCACTGTGTTCTGAGAAGGCACATGACAGTATTTTAATCTTATGGAATTTGTTTATACTTGATTTATGGCCAAGGATGTGGTTGATCTTGGAGTACATTCCATGAGGTGATAAGTAGAGTGTATAATCCATGGTTTTTGGGTGGAATGTTCTGTAGGTATCTATTAAGTCCATTTTGTCAAGCATCAGGTTGAGGTTCCAGATCTCCTTGTCGATTGTTTGCCTTCATGATCTATCTAGAGTAGATAGTGGGGTTTTAGTGTTCCCAACTATGATAGTGTTAGAGTCAATATCTTTTTGACAATACTTAGTAGCTGCTTTTTTTTTTAAATCAATATTTTTTATTATGGTGTTGTGGGGTACAGTTAAGGGTTAGGTATACAAGTACGTTTCATTCAGGCACCCTGTTGAT
>NW_007252352.1:43404-71565 GCF_000164805.1 Carlito syrichta | reverse complement strand
CTCCCTGATGATTAGTGAGGTTGAACATTTCTTCATGTGTCTGTTGGCTGCTTGGATGTCTTCCTTTGTGAAGTGTGTGTTCATATCTTTTGTCCACTTTATAATGGGGTTGTTTGCTTTTTTCTTTTCAGCAAGTCTGAGTTCCTTGTAGATCCAAGATGTTAAGCCTTTGTCAGACCCGGTGTTGGCAAATATTTTTCCCAGTCTGTAGGCTGTCTCCCTGCTCTCTTGATGGTTTCTTTTGCTCAGCAGAAGTTTCTCAGTTTAATAAGGTCCCACTTGTCTATCTTCTCTCTTATGACCTGTGGGTTTCGGATTTTGTTCAGAAATTGGATGCCAGTTCTGATTTCCATGAGGATATGTCCTTCATTATCTAAGGTTCTTATGGTTTGAGGTTTTAGATTTAGGTCTCTGATCCATTTGGAGTTAACCTTTGTGCATGGGGATAGATGGGGGTGCTGTTTCAATCTTCTGCATGTGGTCAGTCAGTTTTCCCAGCACCATTTACTGAATAGGTTCTCCTCTCCCCAGTGGTAGGTGGTGGAGGCTTTGTCAAAGATGGGTTGGTTGAGAAATTGAGGTTTTGCTTCTGGAATCTCAATTCTATTCCATTGATCTATATGCCTGTTCATATACCAATACCAAGCTGTTTTGATGACTATAGCTTTATAGTAAAGTTTGAAGTCTGGTAATGATACCACCTGCTTTGTTTTTTTTGCTGAGGATTGTTCTGGCTATTCTTGGACGTTTGTGTTTCCATATGAATTCCTGTGTTGTTTTTTCTAGGTCTGAGAAGAATGTTGCCAGTAATTTGATGGGTATTTCATTGAATTTGTAGATTGCCTTAGGTAAGATGGACATCTTCACAATTTTGATTCTTCTAATCCATGAGCATGCGATATTTTTCCACTTGTTTGTGTTATCTTTGATTTCTTTGAGCAGTATTTTTGTAGTTTTCAGTTTAAAGGTCTTTCACTTCTCTGGTTAGGAAGATGCCAAGGTATTTCATTTTTTTGTGGCTATTGTGAATGGAATTGTGGTTTTTTTATTTGGGTTTATGTTTGGTTATTATTAGTGTAAAGAAATGCAATTGTCCTTTGCATATTTATTTTGTATCCTGAGACTTTGCCAGAGGCCTTTTTCAGTGTAAGGAGATTTTTGACAGATTCTCTTGGGTTTTCAAGGTACACAATCATATCATCTGCAAAGAGAGATAACTTGACTTCTTCTTTTTCTATTTGGATACCCCTGATTGCCTCCTCTTCTCTGATTGCTCGAGCCAGGACTTCCAATACTATGTTGAACAGGAGGGGTGAGAGTGGGCATCCTTGTCTTGTTCAAGTTTTCAGGGGAAATGGTTCTAATTTTGGTCCATTTAGGAGTATGCTGGCTGTGGGTTTCTCGTAGATGGCTTTTACTATTTTGAGGTATGTTCCCCGTATGCCTAGATGTTCAAGTGTTTTTATCAAGAAGGGGTTCTGGATTTTATCAAAAGTTTTTTCTGCATCTAATGATATAATCATGTGGTTTTTGTTTTGACATCTGTTGATGTATTTAATTACATTTATGGTTTTATGAATGTTGAACCAGCCTTACATCTCAGGAATGAAACCTACTTGGTCATGATGGATAATTTTTGAGATGTATTGTTGAATTCAGTTTGCTAGGATCTTGTTGAGAATTTTAGCATCTATGTTCATCAAAGCTATTGGCCTGTAGTTCGCTTTCTTTTTTTGATCTTTGCCTGGCTTGGGTATCAATGTGATGTTAGCTTCATAAAATGATTTGGGGAGCATTCCATCTTTTTCTATCACCTGGAATACCTTCAGTAGGATTGGTATCAGCTCCTCCTTAAATGTCTTGTAGAATTCTGCTTGAAAGCTATCTGTACCAGGGTTTTTTTTTTGTAGGTAGTTTTCTTATTGCATAGTCAATTTCCTTGATTGTTATTGGTCTATTTAGGGTCTCAATTTCTTCTTGTTGCAACCTAGGTAGGTTGTGTGTTGTCAGAAAGTCCTCCATTTCCTTAAGGTTTTCAAGTTTGTTTCCATACAAGTGTACGTAGTAGTGTCCAGTGATCTTTTGTATTTCTTCAGGGTCAGATGTGACTTCATCTTTTTTGTTTCTGATTGTGCTTATTTGGGTTTTTTCTTGCTAGGGGACCATCAATCTTGTTTATCCTTTTGAAGAACCAGCTTTTTGTTTCATTGATTTTTTGTATTATCTTTTTGTCTTCTATGTTCTGAATTTGGGCTTTTATTTTGGTGATCTGAATTCTTCTGCTTAAATTAGGGTTTTTGTGCTCTTGCTTTTCCAGCTTCCTTAAGTGGCTTGTTAGGCTGTTAATTTGTGTTCCTTCCATTTTCTTCATGTGTGTTTGTAGGGATATAAATTCCCCTCTTACTACAGCTTTTAAGGCGTCCCAGAGATTATGATAGGATGTTTCTTCATTTTCATTTGTTTCCAGGTATCTTTTGATCTCTGTTTTGATTTCATCACTGACCCAGGAGTTGTTTAACATCATGCTGTTTAGTGTCCATGTCTTTGGGGTTTTGGGGGGACCTTGTTGGTGTCAATGTTTATTTTTATTCCACTGTGGTCTGAGAAGGTGCATGGTAGAATTTTGGTCCTTTTATATTTGCTTATGCTTGATTTATATCTAATTATGTGGTCGTTATTAGAATATGTTCCATGTGGTGATGAGTAGAATGTGTATTCTGTGGTCTTTGAATAGAGTGTTCTGTAGGTATCAATTAAGTCCATTTGGTCCAAAGTTACATTGAGGTTCCAGATCTCCTTGCTGGGTTTTTGTCCTGATGATCTGTGTAGGGTTGTGAGTGGGGTATTAAAGTCCCCAGTTATAATGGTGTTACAGTCAATGTCTTTCTTTAGTTTTCCTGTAAGTTGCTTTATGAAAGTTAGCGCAGCTATGTTGGGTGCATATATGTTTAGTATAGATATTTCTTGTTGATGGATTGAGCCTTTTATCATTATGTAGTGGCCTTCTGTATCTTTTTTTGATTTTTAATAGCTTGAAGGGTATTTTGTCTGAAATTAAGATCGCTACTCCTCCTTTCTTTTGTATTTCGTTTGCCTGAAAGTTTGTTTCCCTTCCTCTTACTTTGAGTCTGTGGGTTTCCTTTGTAGTGAGGTGCATCTCTTGAAGGCAATAGATTGTTGCCTGTTGATATTTTATCCATTTTGCCATTCTATGTCTTTTCAGTGGTGCATTTAATCCATTCACATTTAGGCTAATAATTGAAATACAAGGGTTTATCCCTGTAATAAGGTTCTTACAAAGTTGTTATTCCTGTTTGTCTTTTGTCTTTCTTTGGGTTTTGGAATTGGATCATGTATGTTCTTAATCTTTTGCCTCTACTCTTGTGAAGAATGTTGCTGTTCTTTTTTCTTTTTCTTGTGTTCAGTATTTTGTTAAGTGTTTCTTGTAGAGGTGGTCTGGTGGCAGCGTAGGTTCTTAGGGTTTGGATATCTGGAAAAGGTTTCAATTCTCCCTCACTAATGAAGCTTAGTTTGGCTAGATACGTTATTCTCGGTTGAAGTTGTTTATCTTTTAGAAATTTGAAGATAGGGCTCCAGGCTCTCCTGGCCTGAAGGGTTTCTGTGGATAAATCTGCTGCTATTCTAATTGGTCTTCCCTGGTAGGTAGTCTGGCCTTTTTCTCTTGCTACGTTTAGGATTTTTTCTTTTATAGCTACTTTGTTTAGGCGAATTATTATGTGTCTGGGTGTTGGTCTTCTCATTTGTTGTCTTGCAGGGGCTCTCTGAATCTCTTGTGTTTGAATTTTTTCATCCTTGATGAGATGAGGGAAGTTTTCTTGAATGATGTCATGAAATGTTTGTTCCAGTGTGGCTTCTGTTTCTCTCTCTGCCTCAGGAAACCCAATTACTCCTAGGTTTAGTCCTTTGAAGTGATCATTCATCTCTTGCAGGTTTTGTTCTTTCTTTTTGAGCTTCTTTTCTATGCTTTTGACAATTTGAGTTAGTTCTGTGTTTTCGTCTTCGAGCTCTGAGATTCTTTGCTCTGCTTGACTGATTCTGCTTTCCATGCTTATTAGTCTGTTATTCATTTCTGTCACAGTATTCTTTACTGCTGTTATTTCTGACATCAGCTCCTTCCTATTTTCCTCTTGTCTCTCCTCAATTTTTAAAATTCTCTCCATTAATGTCTTGATGTCTGGGTTTGTTGCATGTGACCAGTCATTCTGGGGGCTCTTCATTGTTTGTGTTCCAGAATCTGTTTTCTCAGTGTCTGATCTCCCAGGGGTCTGTGTGAGACCTATATTCTTCTTTTGATTTTTCTTCATTTGTGCGGTTTCCCCCCTCCCTACTTTTTCCTTCCCTCCACATCACTGTCTTCTTTAATTCTGTTATTCAGGGGTAAAGGGATTGGTTTTACTTTTGTTTGTTCAATCTACTATTCTTTATGTAAGCCCTCTTACTTTGTTCAGTTCTGGAGTTGCACTGTACGTTGGGGGTGATTCTTATTACAGTTTTGAGATTTACTTAAGGGCGGAGCTGTGATTTAAAATCTATCTGCAGGTCCTGGTATTCGCTGACAGGTGTATGTAATCTGTCCATGCAGTGGGAGTGTAATTTTTTCCCTGAAAAGAAATGTGGTTAGCAGAGGGAAAAGAATGGAGCAGACAGTTGGTTGAAGAGGGGAGTGGAGAGATAGAGTAGTAAGGGGGGAAAAACGAGTTTACCAACAAATGGAGAGAGAAATCTATACTGAAACAGATAACAACAATAGACCACAGCTATAGAGTAACCAACTCCCATACAAAAATAAATAAATAAATAAAACATACAATGATGCTAACATACAAGCTAACCAACTACCTTATTGGTGTGCTGTTCCTCTATACAAAGATATGTTTTACAGAGAGAAGAAAAGATTAAAATGAAGAGGAAAAAAGAAAAAAAGGAACAATACAGTAGGAATAGAATTAAGTCATTAAACTAACAGAACCCATCAAGCACACTCTGAGACTTTTTGTTTAAGTCCAATGTCCTTTCAGCTCTGATTTCTAGCTTTCTTTTCAAGCTGGTAAATTAGTTCGCAGTTAGGGTCAGTTGCTCCTGGCCTGCTGTGAAGGACAGTTCACCCTCCATTCACTCCTCTGGCCTGTGTCTGTTTTTCAAGCTTGTTTCTCCCGTTTTGGTGTTGTTAACTTGAATTGCCAACACGTGGTGCTATTTCAGCAGCTCGCCCCAGAGCAGGTGGGGCTGGACAGGAACCAGACAGAGGCTGGAGATAAAAGCCTGCCTCAGGGCACACGCGAGGGAACCAACGGCAAGCAGAGCAGGCAGGACGTCTCGGTCGCAGGAGAGGTGGCAGCGATCCCAGCAAATCTTGCCTGCTGGGGCTTCAAGGACTGAAGTCGTGGATCGCCTCCAGCCTGGGTGGCGTGATGTGCTATGGCCACCATCAAGGCCATGGTGGCGGCAGCGGCAGCGCTGGTGGCTGCTGTGTCTGCACTGCAGTGGCTGTCCAGATTGTTGCGATGCCCCAGGGGTGGCAACGGCCAAGCTCCGTGTGAAGAGCAGGCTGTGATGTTGGGGTTCACAGCCCCTGGGGTGAGAGCCAGAGACCCACTGCAGTTCTCCTTTGCAGAGGGTTTCATAGACCAGGTTGCCCCATTGCCATCTTGCTGGAAGTCAGTAGCTGCTTTATAAAAGCTGGTGCTCCTGTGTTTGGTGCATATATGTTTAGGATGGACATTACTTGTTACTGAATTTAACTTTTTATCATTATGCAGTGTCTTCCACTTTCTTTTTAAATTTTTACTAGCTTAAAGGTCATTTTGTCTAAAGTTAAGATTGTGACTCCTGCTGTCTCCTGTGTTCTATTTGTCTGAAAATTTGTTTTCTTTCCTCTAACTTTGAGTCTGTGAGTGTCCCTTCTGGTGAGATGGGTGTTCTGAAGACAATATATTGTTATATCATGTTTATCCAGTTTTCCATTCTATGTCTTTTCAGTGGTGCATTTAATGCATTCACATTCAGGCTGATTATTGGTATGTGAGAGTTTATGTCTGTCATGAGGCTCTTATAGACTTTGATGTTCTTTGTTTATTTATTTGTTGGTTTTCTTTTGATTTGAGGGTTGATTTATGTATGTGTTGTCAAACTTGCAGTCATGATACATGCTTTGTTGGTTGTTTTCTTGCACTCTTGGGAGAAATGTGGCTGCTCTATTTTTCCTTTCTTCTGTGCTTAACATCTTCTTAAGCAGCCCTTGTAGAGCTGGTCTGAAGGAACCATACACCTTAGGAATTGAATGCCTGGGAAGGGTTTTAATTCTCTATCATTGATGAAGCTTAGCTTAACTGGGTAAGAAAATTATTGGTTGGAATTGTTTGTCTTTGAGTGTTTTGAAGATTGAGCTTCAGTCTCTCAGAGTCTGCCAAATTTCTGTAGATAAGTTTGCTGCTGTTCTAATTGGTCTTCCCCAGTAAGTAGTCTGACTCTCTGTTTTGCTAACTTTAGGATTTTTTTCTTTTATACCTACTTTGTGTAAGTGAATTACTGTGTGTCTAGGAGTTGGTTTTCTTATTTGATGCCTTGCAGGGGTTCTCTGTATCTCTTGTGTGAGGACTGTTGCATCTCTGATGAGATCTTGGGAGTTTTCTTGTATTATCTTTTGTGTTGGGAGCCGGCCGTGGAGGCCTGCCTGAGTGTTAGGGATCCAGGTGGGCTGCAAACCTTGAGACTACCAGGCTGGTTCAGGAGCTGAAGGCCCATTCCCTCCTCCTTTCTTTGTTGTTTAGCATTACCCACTGGCAAGGATTTTGATGATCTAAGCATGAAGTTCTGAGAATATGACAGGCATGGCTGACTCTAGGGATCCAATATTCCTGTTTATCACAGACTATGGTTTTGGCTTTAAACTTAACACAATTCAAACTCAGATCACATTTGGGAGCCTTATACATATACAAGCTTCTTTATAAGATTTAAAAATATATTTGTAAAATTAGTATAAAATTTAGAGGGCTGTTTCCAGCATTAGATGGTATAGATGATTACCTAGGGTTACCAGAAATGGCCCAACACAAACTTTGGGCTAGGCCACATTCTTTAGGAACTGGTTTAAGCCATAATTAAGAGTTGTTTATAGTACAGGTAAAATTAGCACAGATAAGAAAGGTATTAGGAATTAGTCAGTTATATTGCTTTTGAGGAATATAAACCAAGCATAAGGAACAGTGATATAACTTTGGGATTGTCCTTACTCATTCCTAGGGAAATGCCTGGTGGGTGGGGGACGCCCCCCACCTACCTGGCTTTGTGTTTACATGAAAGTCTTGTGATTTGATTGGGATTGTCCTTCCTCATGCTTAAGGAAATGCCTGGTGGGTGGGGGATGCCCCCCACCTACCTGGCTTTGTGTTCACGTGAAAGTTTTGTGATTTAACATGTGAAAGTTTGGGATAAAAGACTCACGGTTGGTCCCAATAAACTTGGTCCCTATAAACGGCTTCTGGTCATTTCACTGAACAGTTGTCCACTTTATTTCTCTTTCTTCCTCTTTATATCTATCCCTCCCATCTTTCTTTCTTTTAATATCTATCCCTACTACAGAATCGGCTTCTGCACTAGACAGAGTCCAGTCTCTTTCTTTCTCCAGAATATTCATCGATGTTGCCCCACCTTCCAGGGACCCTCTAAATCTCTTTTTGTGGGCTGGCCCCCCATACTTTTAGAATGTTTGTTTCAGGCTGTTTTCATTCTCTTTATCTGCTTCAGGGATACCTATCAGTCTTAGGTTTGGTCTCTTAATATAGTTGCACTTCTCCTAAAGGCTTTGTTCTGTCTTTTTAAGTTTTCTTTCCATGTTTTTAGGTTAGTTCCAGATTTGGTCTTCAAGTCCTGAGACTATTTTTTCTGCCTGCTTAATTCTGATTTCCATGCTTGCCAGCTGATTATTTCATTGAGTGTATTCTTTATTGTTTCATCTCACCCATTAGTTCTTTCATGCTTTTGTCTTGCTTCTCATGGTTCTTGTACATCTTTTCTATCCATTCCTTGATCTCCGCATTTGTAGTCTGAGACCAGTCAAGCTGAGTGATTTTCATTGTTTGATCCAATATCTGTCAACTTGTGGACTAGCTGTTTGGAACTTTGTGTGGTCCCTATAGTTCTTTGTTTTTTCTTCATTTGTGGTGGATTTTCCTTTTCTCTTTACTTCTGTTGTTCAGTGAGAAAGTGAGTAGTTTTTACTTCTCTTTGCTCAACCTCTTAGTCTCCCTTGAATAAAACTTTTGGACTAGTTTGATTTTTTGAGCTGGGTTGGATCAGAGGAGCCACGTTACTCTCTTGCAGATTTAAGATTTGAATGAGGTATGTTAGGGGCTTCTAAGATTCAAAAGCTGTCTGGTAATCACAATGTTTGCTGATGGATGTGTGGGTCTCTGGGGTCCACTTCCCACCGCCTTACAGTATACCCATTCAATGAGAGTGTATGTACCTCCCATGGGTACAAAATGACATGAGGGAAGGGAAAGGAGTTAATAAAGACAGAATGTGGAAGGGATGACAATGGAGATAACAAAGGAGAGAAGGAGCAAGATACAAACCAGCAAAGGGAAACAAGCAAAGAGAGAGAGAAAAAAAGAAGGAGGGAGAAGAAACCAAATCAAAACCGTAGTAAAAACAACAACAAAAAAAGAAAAAGCAAAGAAAATAAACAGCATACAAACAAGAACCCCAAAGAAACTACAACCAATAATATGAGGAAATTTTCACACTCATACACAGTCATATTGGGTAGAAAGAAGAAGGAGAGGGAGTATATATGGAGTCATGCAGATAGAAAAAATAAAAAAACCCTGAAAACAACAAAAAGTTATGTAATTCTTGAGCACTCTCTTTTGGCAGTTTCTAGGCTTCAGGTTTCTTGGAGGAGTGACCCAAGCACTGCTTCTCTTAGCTTGTGTCAGAGGGGAGGGGTTTTAGCAGGGAGGAGCTTCTGACTTCTAAATCTGTCCCCTGTTCATCCCTTGGAATTGTGGAGAGGTTGGAAGGTGCCCCCAGCAGATCTGTCTTTGTTTAACCCTCTGTGTGCGCACATCATAGCATTGCCCACCTGAGTCAAACATCTCACAAATCACTGGGGAAAGGGTGTAGGGTCACTTTAAAACTCACCCCTGACCAGGCACGTGGTTCAAACCTGTAATCCCAGTACTTTGGAAGGCCAAGGTGAGGGGATTGCCTGCGTCCTCGGGTTCAAAACCAGCCTGGGCAACTTGTCAAGACCTCATTTCTTCAATAAATAAATTTTAAAAATTAGCCGGGCATGGTAACCTGCACCTGTAGTTCTGACTACTCTACTTGGAGGCTGAGGCAAAAGGATTGACTGGGCCCAGCAGGTTCACGCTAGGGTGTCTGTGAGTGTGCCACTGCATTCCAGGTTGGGCAACAGAGTGAGACTCCAACTCAATTAAAAAAAAGGTCCAACCCCTTTAAGTCCCTTCCATCTGTGGGAGCTTCTCTGTCCTCTCAATACATCCTGCTTTCTCAAAAAAGTAAAAATAAATTAAACCCTCGATTCATGTGCTGTGAGTGGGAACTGCATTCTTAGGCTACAGTGAAGACTGCAAATGCTTCAAATTTAACCTCTAGTTTACTCTGTGGAGTCAGGGGAAGAGTGCAAACTGCCTCGAGATGATCTGGTTACTTTCAGGTCTCTTCATGTGTGTTGCTCAGAATGTTGCCCACCTGAATCACACGTCTCGCAGATCACTGAATAAAAGCATGCTGGGTCACTTTAAAAATCAGCAACACTTCACTGTGATCCAGGATTGGGTTCTTTCACAGGGCTGCAGCAGAAGATCAGAGAAAATTTAGTTGGGGGATGGGGCATCTGGTTCTCCTTGGCTGGGCCTCCTGTCTGGTTTCTCTGATGTATTTTCTCTCAGCTCCCATTGTTGATGTCTAACATGGGACAAAGGTTGCAGTGGTAGGTGGCACCCAATGGAGTTGATCCTTGCCATTTTATTACTTTTTTATCTTTTCTGGGTGGTGCTGTAGAGATGGTGCCAGTCTCTGGGCCATAGAGAACTCAGAGGTCTGAGCAGCTGCACAGGGCAGCTGCTTAAGCAGGAGATCTCGGTCCTCTCCTTTCCATGTCTTCACTCACCAGACATTCACACAACTTTTGCTGACACCACAGGGTGAATACTGGTCTCTTCACCTGTTCATTTATATGGAGATTCGTGCACTCTGCCTGCTTTTGTTGCCATCTTGGAATACCTCAAGGTTGTATATTTATGAGTGAAAAGGGCATTGTGGGAAGGTCTCTTAAATATGAGATGTGCATCTCCATTTTACCAAGTATTGTGATGAGAATGAGCGAATGAGTGAGTGAATGAAAGGGAGAGAGAGAGGGAGAGAGAGAGAGAGAGAGAGAGAGAGAGAGAAGAGGGAGAGGAGAACCGAGGCATTTTTCAGTGTTATAAGATTGCAGAGATTTGTAGACCTGAAAACAATCGAAAAGGATAATGATTCCAAAATGGAGAAAATGAGATGTTTCTGTGAATAACAGTATAAGAGTAAACATATGTCTATCTAACAATCACAGTTTTAGAATGTAAGAAGAATTGTGTTAATCAATACTAAAAGCAGAAAATCTTACAGAAATGAAAAAAGATCATGCATTTAAGGTGCATGAATTCATAAATAAAATTGATGTCTTGACTATTGTAGAGTGGGGAATATCTTTATTAAATAGAAAGTAATTCTAAAACTACCAATGTAAATGCAAATTATTTTTAAATGAATGACAAGCTTGTTGGAACTGGATTTCTCAAGAGGAGAAAGTACTGCAGGGCTTGGTGGGTTACTCCTGTTATCCCAGCACTTTGGGAGACAGAAGTGAGAGGATTGCCTGAACCCAAAGAGTTCGATATCAGCCTGAGCAACTTGGCAAGACTCTACAATAAATAAAAAGAAATCAACCACGCATGGTGACACACATCTGTGCTTCCAGCTACTTGGAAGGTTGAGGTGGAAGGTCCACCTGAGCCCAGCAGATTGAGGCTGCAGTGGCTGTGAGCCTTCCACTGCACTCTAGCCTGGGTGACAGAGTGAGACTCTGACTCAAAAAAAAAGAAAAAGAAAAAAGAAAGTGATGTCAAAAGAGTGTGAGAAAATACCTTCAACATATTAACTGTGAGTAAAGAATTATATACAATGCAAAGTTGTAGTGTTAGCAGTGGGTAAAATCCAATGCACAAGGAGATTTGGGGTTTCTGTGACTGATCAGACTCGAGTTTCACACGTAAAACCAACCAGGTCAGGCTGTGTCTTATGAGGGATAGGGAGGGTTTTGGAGTATATCTTTTAAATATTGCACCTGCTCCTCTGTAACAAAGTGAATATTTTATTTAACCAAGTAACATGATAAAAAAGAAGAGAGACAGACACACATATACTCACAAGATACACACATACACACACACACACACACACACACCAGAGAAAGAGAAAGAGAAAGAGAGAGAAGCTGTGATTTTTAAAAGGCATTTCCTTGGATAACAGTGGATTTTAGATTACCCATTACCTTCTCTTTTTGTGTTTTCAGCTCTCTCTCTCTCTCTCTCTCAATTATGGTATAAAACATCCACATAGCATAAAACCTGTCATATCAACTATTTTTAAGTATACAGTTCTTTAGTTTGAAGTATATTCACATTGTTGCACAGCTATCGCCAACATCCACCTCCAGAAAATTTCTTTTTCTCAACTAAAGCTCCGTATTCATTAAACACTAACATCCCGTTTTCCTTTCCCCAGCTCCTGGCAACCAATAATTTATTTTATGTTTCTATGAGCCTGACCCATCACATAGGTACCTAACATAAATGGAATCATTCAATATTTACCCTTTGTGACTAGTGTATTTCACTTGGCACAGCACCTTCAAGTTTCATCCATATTCTAGGGTTGTAAGATGGAGATTCATTTATTTAACAGACCGGATGCTGTTTCACTGTATTTCTGTCTTTCTTTTAAAAAAATGGTTAATGTAGTTTATTTAAAAAGTAAATTTGAGAGTGAGTGAGAGAGTGTTTCCTCCTCAAGGTTGGGGAGAGGGACAAAGTTAGGAAGCATGATGGCCCTAGCTCAAAGAGCCACATGGTCTGACCAGAGTTTAACAAACAATGGCTTATATTTCACTGTATTTCTATACTAAATTCATTTAACCTTACATTCACTTATAGATATTTTAGTGGTTTCTACTTTTCAGTTATTGTAAATAATGCTTCTTTGAACAGGAGTGTATGAAAATCAGTCCAAGACCTTGCTTTGATTTCTCCTGGATACATACCCAGCCATAAATTTATGAGATCACATGGCAATTTTAATGGTTTTATTTTTTGAGCAACCACTGTACATTTAAGTAATTATGTGTATTTTGTTCATTTTTATCTGCAGTCTAATAAGCAATATAAATCCATGGTTATTATTATTTGTATGCAATACTGAATTTCAGAAAGTCCTTGCACATTGGAATAATATAAAAGTCTTCAAATATCGGCAGAGGTGTGATTGAATAAATGATACAAGTTCTGGAGGAGACTATAGCCCAGAGACCGTATTTGAAATGTTTGTCTTCTTTGTCCATCAGGCAAGGCAGAACTGGGAGACTCGGGTGTCTGTGACAATGAACACAAAGGGGCAGAATGTCAGGAAGCTGGAAGACATCAGGAGGGTCATGTTACTCAGCCAGTGGCCTGGGTTCTGAATCTGGTTATCCAAAGTGATAAAATACCAGCTGGAGCATGAAAAGAGACATACATGCTCACCAGAATGAGGATGGTGTGTGTGGCTCTAGTTTTGTGAGAGGTTCTGGGGAAGAGACTGTGACTGTGAATGTGCGTGACTCTTTTCTTGTCCTGATACAGAACAAAAACCAAAGACCTTCTGGTGCAGATCATGAGAGCCAAACTCATATTATCCATGAAGGAGAAAATGAAAGCCACTACTGAGAAGACCAAACTCCCTGGATGGGAGAAGAAACAGTACTTACACATCTTAACCCATACTCATGTTTTTGCTATTCATTGGGCCAGTAACATACTTTGCAAAATGTACATTTACCACATAATGTAAAATCCTAGAGAGAAAACAGCAGAAAAGAATGCACATTGGGGGTCTAATTATGAGTTCCATCCACCCAGACAAATTGGGGCAAAGATTAGTGGCCTGAAATCCACAGAAGAGGCAAGTGGTGCTGAGGATAAACCCTCTGGGCACTTTGGGCAAATAGAAGACATTTAGGTCCAGCCTCATCCAGGAAAGATTTCAGTCTAAAAGTTGTCCTTGTCTGAGGCATTCCCTTAGAGAAAAGAATAAAGTTGTTAGTTAAGACCTGCTGGTTGAGAATCAAGTCTCTAGGTCTCAACATGTGTGCAGTGATAAGTGTAAAGTTATAAAAGCAGAGTAAAGAATTTCCAAGAATTCCAGCAGCAGTCTCAGCGAGAATTGTGATTTTTCAGTTTAGATGAACAGAAACCAATCCATGCATTTAGACGAGTTGTTGCAATTTAATTTTTCTTAAACCAGACAAATCTGAAGACTGAAAATAAGACAATTGAATTATTGCATCTAGAAATGACCTTTTCACAAAACCAATTATTCCAAGTTACTACAAGCACGAAGAACCATACTTTTGTAAATACAAAACTTTTTTCCTTGCAGAATTGTTATTTGAACCACTACATTGAATGGATTTCAGCTATCTCAATCAAAGAGAGACTGAATAAATGCCTGTGCAACCACACAAAAGAGCACTGGGAAGCTGGGGACGTGATGTGGAAGTTTTTTTTCATGGCAAATCCTCCATGATATTAAGTTCTCTGTGGAAAGGTGTAAAGCAAAAGAAAGACTCAGAATATCATGGTAAATTAGCTTTCCTTTTCTAAGAACGAGACAGAAAATCAAACCCTTTGAAAACAGGTACCTGGGTGGGAGAGAACAATCAGTGTAGAGGAGACAGGATGATTGTGATTTGCATGTTGTTCTGGTTTAAAAATATATACATATTTTCTTGAACGTATGTAATGCCAAAAATTTTCAAGTGTAATTAATAAACCTAAAGACCAAAACATTAAAAAAAGAAAAGAAACGTAACTTGATACCAAATTAAGTCTTTTCTAAACAAAGAAGTATAATTTCCACTGATTTTAAGCAAGAATATTTGAGTATATGTCTTATAAATAATATACATTTATATTATAAATATATAAATGATTGGCTTAATCACATTATAGAACATCTTGCATAATTAAAGTGGATTATAATAATACGTTTCCTATAATGAAAATACATAAGTACATCATTGTAAATATTTAACATTGATAAGAATTTTTAAATTTCTTCCTGAAGACAAAGCTGAAGGCACATTAGAACAGGAATTATAAAGGATGGGCTCAGAACCCCTTACGGTATAAAAAGAGCAAAGAAGTCACCAAGGCCTATCAAATTCATGTTCCCAGGAAAGAATGCCTATCATAAAGGATTCCCAGTGGCAGAGAGTGGGACATACATAGAATTAAATAACCTCATAACAGGTTAAAGGTGAACATGCACAAACCCTGTGTGCTCAATATCGCTGAAAACGAGAGTAAGCGATCAAACCCACACATAACATGCATTTCACTTTCAGTGTATGGTAAAGAAACTTCACTCATTGAGGTTGTGGAAAGGGAGGCAAGAACTGAGGTCCCTTCTATCTGCTATATTCCTCAGGAAACCCCCCTTTCTCTGTAGAATTTTTTCACCTAATAATGGGAACAAGTGAACAGACACCAATAATTTACACATTGCATGTACAAGTAGTGAAGATACGTGGTTGCCAAGTCCCTTAGCTTGCAAGTCTGTGGTGAATTTGACAACACGTGGATTCAGATGATGATATGGCCTTGGGTGCAGAATTACAAAGTGGAGAATATGAGACACAAAAGGAGTCTTTATGTTTCAGGTACGATGTTAACAAAAACTCTTTTATGTTGTCATGACTTAAAATCTCTATATTTTTTTTCAAAAAATATATTTTTTCAATTTTTTATCTTAAAGATGTGAGGTACAATTTAGGGTTAGGTATACAAATATTTATTATGTAGTTACCCTTGTTGATGAGGTGTGTCCCCCCTCCCTTGGCAGTTTTCCACTACTGCCACTCCCGCCTCCACCCTCCCTGGAAGTTTCCTACTACTGCCCATCCATTTCTTATAGTATTATGATAGTTGTTCAAGGTCCACTTATGAGTGAGAACATGTGATACTCAGTTCTTTGTTTCTGTGACAGATCACTCAGTATTATAGCCTGTAAGTCCATCCAAATTGCTGTGAAGTTCATAATTTTGTCCTTCTTTATGGTTGCATAGTATTCCATCATGTATACTACCATATTTTAAAAATCCAGTCCAGTGATATATGTACCACTTTTTTTGTGCAGTCCTTTTTCAATGGGCAGCATGGTTGATTCCATGTTTTTGCTATTGTGAACAATGCTGCTATAAACCTGCATGTGCAGGTATCTTTTCCATAGAGTGATTTGAGTTCCTCTGGGTATATTCCCAGTAGGGGGATTGTGGGGTTGTAAGGCAGGTCGATCAAAATATTTAATTTTATAACATATTGACAATTAAAGTGTCACACAGAAGGAGTGATGTCGTTAAGATGGTGTTATAGGCTATTCTTCTCCTCATATGCCTACAGGAACATCAATTTTGACCATCATCTCATATAAATATGTCTGTGAAATTCCAGGAGTCAAGTGTAAATATTCTAGCACCATACAAGTATTTAGCACAAAAATAAATTGGAAAAATAATTATTTAAGAGGATCAGGAGAAAAATTTTAATGTGCCAGCATCACCCCTCTACCACAATGGCACCACTCAGCATCAGAAAAACGCCCACATCCTGCAATTCTTAAAACAGGGGAAATTGAGAACAGAGTGAACCCAGCCTTCTCATTTTGGGAAAAAATTGCCCAGGCCATTCTTTCCAGTCTTGACACTCAGATTACTGAGGGAATCAGCATGACTGAATCGTCTGGAAAGAGCTAGGAGCAGGGAAAGATGCAAAAGCTCACAGCAACCACAATACAGATCTTAAGAACAGGTTAAAGATCTAAACAACTGAGTCACAGAACTCATAAAAATCCCACTCATTAATCATGTGAAAATGTTACCTGATGCCCCCACAGCTGTTGGATGTGGCCCCCAGCACTCTGCATGTCCTCCCAAGATGGTTCTCAAGAGCCTTCACAGACAGCAAGTATGACGTCTATAAAGGGCACTAACCAGTCCCCACAGACAGCACACGAGTATCTGCAGCCAGCTTACATCTGCAGGACTTAGAGTTCAGTGTCACATAACATTGAAATATTCAGGACAATGGCCTGGGAAAAATTAACAGTAGGCTCTCAGCACCTGTAGGGACTTTGCAGGATAAAAGAAGGCACATAACCCTATGCCTTCCACCACCAAAGAAAACAAGAGGAGGGGCAGAGTAGCCACAGAAAACACCTGGCATACCCCCAAGATCTGTAGCTGAGATGACATGTGAAGGTGTTTTTCCTAAAACCAGTCAGTAAAGACCAAAAGGGAGCATTACATTATCAAATGCAAATACAGTGATGCAGACTTTAAGGAACAAGAAGAATCAAAGCAACGGAACACTAGGAAAGGAAAAGGAAAAAGCTCCCAAGGCTGTACTCAAAGCGGGTTACAGATCTGTGAATTGCCTGGCAAATATTTTAATAAAATCATCTTAAAGAAAATAAATGATCTACAAGAGAATACAAAAGAAATCTGATAAAATCAGAAAAATAATGGATGAAAAATGAGAAGTTAAATAAAATAATAGAAACCACAAACAAGAGCCATCAGAAATTCTGGGACTGAGGAATATAGTCACTAAATTAAAACTCAGTAGAGAGCTTTAACAACAGATTTGATCAGGCAGAATAAACAAAGATCAATTTGAAGAAGTTATTTAAATCAGAGAAGAAAAAAGAATGAAAACAAGCGAATTAAGCTTAGAAAGTCAGAAATACAACATGAGGAAAAGATAGTTTCTTCAGCAAACGATGTTGGAAAAACTGAGTGACCCATGCAAAAAAATGAAATTGGACCCTTATCTTACACCATACCAAAAAGTCAATTTGAAGTGGATTAAAGACTTAAATTTAACATAGAAAACCATAAAACTCCTAGAAGAAAACACAGGGAAAAACTTTTAAAAATGGATCTTGGAAATGACTTTATGGAAATGACACGAAAAAGCACAGACAACAAAAGACAAATACACCATTGGGACTACATCGACCCAAAAACCTACACAGAAAATAAAAATCAAGAAAATAAAAATGGCACTTAAAAAATGAAAGTAAACATCTGTAAACCATATATTTGATAGATCAATATCCAAAATAAATAAATAACTCATACAACTCAATAGCAAACAAAACAAAACAAATAAAACCCAACTGATTCTAAAATAAGCAAAGGAAATAAATATATTTTTTTTCCAAAGAAGATACACAACTGGCTAACAGATATATGGAAAGGTAGGCAGATTTACTAACTATTAGGAAAATGCATGTGGAAACCACAGTGAAATCTCACCTCATTCTGGTTAGAATGACTTATTTTTTTTAAAGGCAAGTGATGGTAAAGGTGAGGATAAATTGCCACCCTGGAACACTGTTGGTAGAAATGTAGATTGGTAGAGCCAAAAACAGTATGGAAATCCCTCAAAAGAAAAAAAAAGAAGATGTATTTGGAGACACAGCAATTCCACTTCTAGCTAATTATCCAAAAGAAAAACAAACACTGCCTATTCTCACTCATATGCAGGAGCTAAATGGTCACAAATATTAAAATAATAGACTTTGGGGCACCAATATGGCAGGAGGTGGAGAGGGGGGCCAGGGTTCAGGAATTACCTATACGGTGCAATGTTCACTTCACTATCTGGGAAATGAGCCCCCTGAGACCCAATCTTCATCACTACATCATATGTATACTTGGTGGACATGCATGTGTACCCCATGAAGCTAAAATAAAAATATAAAAAGAGAAATGAAAATTTCAAAGAGATCTCTGCTTCTCTTACTGTTTTTATTTCAACAGTATTCACAATAGCCAGAACACAGAAACAATGTAAATATTCATTGATGGATGAATGGATCATCCATTCAAGAAAAGGTGGTGTGTACAAACTATAAAATATTATTCAACTTCTAAAAAGAAGGCTATCATATCATTTGCAGTAACATAGATGGACTCATAGGACGTTATGCTATTATTATGAAATTAGCCATAAACAGAAAAATAAATCTTAAGACTTCAACTAAATGTGAAATTTAAATTAGTCAAACTCACGAGACCTGAGAGTAGAATGATGAGTACCTGGGGCTGGTCCTGGGAAATAAGAAGATTTTGATCTAAAGATATAAAGTTTTAAATTAAAGGATGAAAAACTTCTGGAGGTCTAATATACAGCATGATGATAATAGGTAAAAATACTGTGCTGCATACTTGAAATTTGCTATGAGGATAGATCCTGTATTTTCATGACAGAGAAATGAAAACTCTGTAAGGCAATGAATATGTTAATTTTCTTGACTGTGGTGATATATATATATCACCTTTGTAATTATTATATATATAACCTTTCTTTATATATATATACATATATATGTGTGTATATATATATACATATACACACACATATATATATATATATATAACCTTAAATATATATGTTAAAAATACTCAAGGCAGTCACAATTATATGTTCTATATCTTTATATTACTGGTAACACAGTAGGTTTGTTTACACCAGTCTCACGACAATCACATGAGTCATGTATTGAGCTACCACATTATGATAGATACAACATCACTGAGAAATAGGACTTTTTCAGCTCCACAGTAATCTTATGGGACCAACCATCATTGTGTTCCCAATTTGTCATTGAACGAAGCATTGTCATGTGATGCATAACTACATATGAAAAATAGTTTAGAAATGATTCATTCTTTCATTTATTAAGAAAAATTCTCCAACTGAAATGTTCTACTTAGGAAAATAGGATGCAATTTGAATCTTAGAAAAATTGCTATTTTTGGCTGAGCACAGTGGCTCACTCCTAAAAGCCCAACATTTTGGGAGGCCGAGGTGAGAGGATTGTCTGAGGCCATGGATTCAAGACCAGCCTGGGCAACTTGGCAAAGCCTCATCTCTACAATAAATCCCCCCCCCAAAAAAAATTTGACTGGACATGGTGGCTCATGCCTGTAATTCCAGCTACTTGGAAGACTGAGGCAGAAGGATCACCAGAGCCCAACAAGTCTGTGGTGGCCTTGGACATGCCAATGCACTCCAGCCTGAGTGACAGAGTGAGGCACCAACTCAAAAAAATAATTAAAAATAGGACTGCACTTGGTGGCTCAGCCTGTAATCTCAGCACTTTGGGAGGCAGAGGTGAGTGGATTGCCTGAACTTGTGGGTTCAAGACTAGCTCAGGCCACTTGGCGAGACCTCGTCGCCACAATATATCAAAATTTAGCTGGGTGTGGTAGTGCATGCCTATAGTTTTGGCTACTTGGAATGCTGAAGTGGAAGGATGGCTTGAGGTCAGTGGGTTGACACTGGGGTTACGAAGAGCGTGCCATTGGACTGTGGCTTGGGCAATGGTGTGAGACTCCAACTCAAAAAAAAAAAAAAGACTGGACATGGTGGTTCAAGCCTGTAATCCCAGGACTTTGGGAGGCCAAAGTGAGTGGCTTGCCTAAGCTCACGGGTTTGAGAACAGCCTGGGCATGTTGGTGAGACCTCATCTCTACAATAAATCAAAAAATTAGCCAGATCTAGTGGCACAAGCCTGTAGTTCTAGCTACTTGGAAGGCTGAGATGGAGAATCGAGCCCGCGGTGGCCATGAGCATGCCAGCACTCCAACCTGGGCGACAGAGGGAGGTTCCAACTAAAAAAAATAATAACCAAGCAGATAAAATATGTCTATTGTTTAAGTGAGATTTATGATCACCCCCTTCTTGTATGCCGTAATGAACAAACCTGTGGCATATTAAGCAGTACTACCTCAGGTACTATTTTTATTTTCCAGTCTTAAAAAGAAGCTGTTTTACTATTAAAGCAGATATAATTAGCAGCATATAAAAATTGTTCAGAAATAAGACCCTGATGCTGGAAGTTTAAAAATTCTGTATATCACTAACACTTAAAATTTTTAAATGTTATATATATTTAGTAAATACAATCAAGAAGACAAAAATATATATAAGCACAAATGTTATATTGGCAATCACAAAATCACCTAAGTAACCTTTGGAGATGATCCAATTGTATAATTGCTTAAAATTGCTAAATAGAATTAAATGTTTTATTAATATTTATGAGGGTTTTTTAATTAATCTTTTTTTAATGCTCAGTTTTTACTCCAGGGAGCATACACTTTATTTTCACATCATATTTTTGTTAAAAACATTCTACTCCTCTAAGAATGTTGTTCTCTACCTAAAAAGAAAGCCCACTTACCAAACGTCATTACCTGCTGGAGCAGTAGCTGCCATGGTCACAGTCTGAGTATCTCTGCAAAAGGGAGTATCTTATCACTGAGATAAATGTTTGAGACACCATGTGCCTCATCTTCTTGCTGAGAAGTAAATACTATCTCAACAATAAGTACCATGACCTAATGTGTGCATGAGGATTTGCGATGATTTCAGAAAAACAACATAAAATATTTTAACTACTGACAAGTATTAGTAGCTATTGGTTTCAATCAACTGAGGAAGTTTGATCAGGAGAGAGGGGAGAGAGAGAGAGAGACAGGGAAAGACAGAGATAAAGAGATTTAGAGAGAGAAATGTGCAGAGAAAAACTTACCTGAGAAACTTGAAGAAGATCAGGTGGAAATAACATGACAGACATATATTCTGAGGTCTAGGAAGTGAGAAAATATAGGTGGAAACAAGGTTGATTTTGTTTCTTACCAGTCTTAGAGTTTTACCTTGCGAATTATATTATTTTTCAATTCTTATACCTTTGTACAAAAGGTAGACTATGAGAAAGGAAAATAGAAAGAATAAAGTAGGAATAATTTGCCCTAGTGTTAGAAATGAACTTGAAGAAAATGGAGAAACTTTTGTCCACTGTTTTCATGGGCATATGTTAAGTGCCTATCATGTGTCAGACATGATTTATGATATATAATATTTATTAGGGAAAAACAAAACAGAGACATATTATTTATCAGAAAGAAATGAAACAATATTGGTTCAATAGTATCATTGACAAAAACAGATATATAATATTAAATAGTAAATAGAATATGCAATATATTGTGAGATGATGGGAGTTTGCAAGTAAAATAAAGAGTTGGTGATATTCCCTGAGAAAAAAATAAATTCTTCCTGCATATTGACTTTGATCTGAAAGCACAACCCTTCCCTGAGTTTCCAACCTGCTGGCATGTTCTATAGATTTGGGGCTCACTTAAACTGCTACAGTTACATGAGTCAATTTCTGGATAAATATGTAGTAGGTAGGTGCATAGATAGATGATAAATTAATAGAGATAGATTGATAGATAAATATATGATAGATAATAGATAAGTAATAGATATAAGGAAACATCCTGTTGTTTAAGTTTCTCTAGAGAACTTTATAAAAACAGATTTTGGTTCTAGGGATAATTCTAGAGAAATAGAACTTTAAGGACAAGTTTTTAAAATAGATCCAGAGTTTTTGGAATTGACTATCAAACTTTGTTAGATTTATAAAAACAGTAACTCTATTTTTGGAAATAAACAGAGCACTGACAGTCAGCCCATGGCATGAAGTGGCAATAGAGACACACAAAATGTCTTCATATAGCACTTCTAATCAAATATTTATAAGATTTTGTGTGTTCATATATATATCATTGAATTTTTTTAAACTAATGAGAATAATAAGATTGGCTGGGTTGTCACCAAACAAAGTGAGAAAGAGAAAAGTGAGATCACATAATTGAATTTTCAGTTCAGGTATTACATTAGTGACACGAGTCTTTTATGTGTACGCTGAAGGAAACTCTCATTATTTGTAGCCTCAGTAGCTATATTGCCAAAAATTTAAGTCAGAATCCCATCCTATAAGTGGTTGAATTTCAATTCAAGTTAAATCCATGGTTTCACAATGTGTCTGATGTTAAATAAAGTCAATGATTGGGAAGTCATTGACTCTTAAAATTTGAAATGGGGCTGTGTGAGATGACCCAGATCAAGCTGTGGACATTAGTCTCCTAAATTCTGATGAGTCCTTTTTGTCAGTAGAAGCATCCACTCCACCCTCATGGACAATATTAACATTGTCTGAGGAAGCAGTAATAACCTCCCATGAGGCAGTTGCCATGAAAGACAATGCTGAGTAACTCCTTCAGGCCCCCTCCCATTGTGGGAGCTCTTCTGTCCTCTCAATAAATCCAGCATTCTTAAAAAAGAAGAAAGAAAGAAAGACAATGCTGATTCTTACCAGGATCCACCCTTGTTTTTTCCAGACCTACAACTATATTCAACTCCCAGCAGACCACTAAATGAGTCATACAAATGTGACCCATGATAAGAAGAGCAAATCTCCAAAGTAACTACTAAATTTTCTAATTTAGGCACACAGAAATCTGGGGGACATATGTGGGAGCGAATACTAAGGGTGTTGGATAATGGTGAAAGGAATGCAAGGTTGAATCAGGCCAAACTTATTCATATGGGTCAATTAAGGAAACCTGCATTTAATGTTGCAGCTAATAGAAGAAGTAGTTTTAACAGTTTGTCCGGTAGGTCAGATAAATCAGAGAGCAAAAGCTTTCCCACGGTAAATGAACTAAAAATACCAGACCTGCCTTGGTTGTCTGTAGAGGAACCAGTTTGAAGTCTTAGAAAGATTGTAATGTCAGAGTGGATATATCATTTAAGACCTACTCTCCCACACTAAAAGAGTCCAGTAGATATACCTCAATGATACAATGAGAAATAAAATCACAAAACGAGTCTCAAGATTCATGGATAACTATCTGTTTGCTCTTCTCTGTAGGTCAGAATTTACAAAGGTTGACTTGAGAAATCTAAAAGTGACAGGAATAATTGGTTTCCAGATTGGGAGGGACCAAGTTGATGAACTAAACCAACAAAAATATCATGGGTGTTGTTACCATAATGGATAGCAGAATCAAAACAGCAATGTGAACTGTCTGACTTATGCACCCATAGGGTTGGTTAGCCAACCATTAGGTTCTAATAAGTGAAATAGATTTCTAAAAACCTATTAAAGTCTTACTTGATTTGTATAAGCAAAAAATTTCTAGGTCAGGTGATGAAAATCTTAACCTTCATCATAAAAACAGAGTAATCTCTTAATCAACTCCCCAACTCCCAGACTTGAGCCAGTTTATACACCCAGAACCCCTTGAATTAAAATCAAGGCCAGGTACCTTTGACACAGCCCTTGATACACGAACCAAAATTTATACTGTTAATATTCCTCCGAGCCTTCCTCAAAGGGACCTTTGGCCTTTGCAAATATGGCAAATATGCATGGGGGAAAAAACCAACAGATATTTTGACTATGTTATGATTCTCTGGTCAGAATAGGGAATTATGGAGGTCACATGGTCGATGGGGTTTGAGCCCAGGTCTCCCTCATATGAATTCAGTGGGATCCAGCCCATCATGTGCCTGTATGCCCTTGTCTGGAATGAATCATTGGATTAGACATACTCAGAACAACAAGAATTCCCACATTGGTTTTCTGACCTGTGATATGAGGACTTGTGTGATGGAAAATGCTGAATGATGCCATTAACACCTCCTCTGCTAAAAAACAAATAGTTCACCAAAAGGAATATTGTGTTCCAGGATGCATTACAGAGGTGAAGACCACCATCAAGAATGATTCTCATGACATTCTCACTTAGCGTTCTTATTTGGCCTGTAGAGAAAACAGATGGATCTTGATTAATAACAGTGGACTATAGGAATTAAGCCTGATGTTTAATTATAGCTCCTGGACAAAATGTAACTGTGGTGTCATCATTTGAGCAAATTAATACATTCCCTGGTACCCAGTATTGGTTTGACAAACACAATTTTCTTCATAAATATTTTTTGTTTGTTTAAGTCAGAGTCACACTGTTTCCCAGGCTAGAGTTCAATGGCAGGATCACTGTGCACCACAACCTTGACCTCCTGGGCTAAGGTGATTCTATCAACTCAGCCACCTGTGTATCTAGGACTACAGGAGCACAATACCACGCATGGATTATTTTTTTATTTTTCGTAGAGATAGAGACAAGGTCTTGCAAAGTTTCTCAAGCTGGTCTCAAACACCTGGGCTCAAGCAATCCACTTGACTTGGACTTCCAGGGTACTAGGATTACAGACATAATCCAGCCTCTCCATTACTGTTAAAAAAAGAGCACCAGAAACAGTTTTCTTTCACTTAGCATAGCCAGTAATACAGTTTTTCTGACCTACCTCAGGGAACATTAACTGTCCACTCCATGCCATAATTAAGTTACCAGGGATCTTGATCACCATTTCCTTCCACAATATAGCAGGTTGATTCATTATGTCACTGACATTGCACTGATTCAACCTAAGGAGAAAATCTTAGCATCAACTCTAGATTTATTGGTGAGACATTTGATGTCAGATGGCGAGAAACAAATCCCACAAAATATGGAGTTTTTCATCCCAATCCCATTTTTAGGGATCTACTGGTGTGGGCATGTTGAGTTGTGTTCCTTTAAGGTGAAAGATAAGTTGTTATACCTGACCCGACCTATGAACGGTAAAAATATATCATACTTACCAGGCATCTTTGGATTCTGGAGACAAAAATTTCTTTGCTTGGGTGTGCTACATTGGCCTATTTACCAAATAGCCCCAAAATTTTACTTAGGGCCAAGAATAGGGGAAGGATTGCAACAGATCCAGGCTGTTGCAGAAGGGGCTCTGTCACCTGGACCATGTGATCCAGGAGACCTAATGGTGCACAAAGTGTTGATGGCTGATAGAGTTGCTGTTTGGGCAGATTATGGTGGCTAACACCTGTAACTCCAGATATTTGGGAGGTCAAGGAGGGAGGATCACTTAAGTCCAGGAGTTCAAGACCAGCCTGGGCTGGGCAACATAGTGAGACTTCATCTCTACAATAAAAATCATCATATTAGCCCAGTGTGATGTCACCCACATATAGCCCCAGCTACTTGGGAGGTTGAGGTGGGAGGATAGCCAGAGCCCAAGAGGTCGAGGCTGTGTTGAGCCATGACTATGCCACTGCACTCCAGCCTAGGCAACAGAGTGAGACTACAACTCTTAAGAAAAGAGAGAGAGAGAGACAGAGACAGAGAGATGGTTTTTGGAGGCTTTGACACGTATGAGTGAATTGCAGCAAAAGTTTTTAGGATTTGGGAGCAAAACCTTACCATCCTTCAAAAATAACTAATCTGTTTTATTATTATTATTATTGACATATTTTAATTTTTTTAATCAATATTTTTTATTTTGATATTGTGGGGCACAGTTAAGGGTTAGGTATACAAATATGCTTCATTCAGGCCCCCTTGTTGATAACAGGTGTCTCCCTGTCCCCAGACAGATGTTTACTACCATTAGTCCCATACCCCCCCCATAGTTTCTCACCACCGTCAGTCATTTTCTTATGGTAGTGTGTTGGATGATCAAGGTCCAGTATATGAGTGAGAATATGTGATACTCAGATCTTTGTTTCTGTGAGAGGTCACTCAGTATTATGGACTCTAGCTCCATCCAGGTTGCAGCGAAATTCATGATTTTGTTCTTTCTTATGGCTGCATAGTATTCCATCGTGTATATGTACCACATTATTTAATCCAGTCCTCTTTTGATGGACATTGTGGTTGGTTCCAAGTCCTTGCTATTGTGAACAATGCTGTGACAAACATTCGTGTGCAGGTATCTTTTTTATAGAGTGATTTGAGTTCTTCAGGGTATATTCCCAGTAGGGAGATTGCAGGGTCATATGGGAGGTTGATATTTAGAGTTTTTAGGAATTGCCACACTGCTTTCCACAGAGGTTGCACTAGTTTACACTCCCACCAACAGTGTAGGAGTGTTCCCTTTTTGCCACATCCTCTCCAACAACTATTATTCTCTGAGTTGTTGATAATTGCCATTCTGACTGGAGTTAGGTGGTATCTCGTGTGGTTTTGATTTGCATCTCCCTGATGATTAGTGAGGTTGAGCATTTCTTCATGTGTCTGTTGGCTGCTTGGATGTCTTCCTTTGTGAAGTGTCTGTTCATATCTTTTGCCCAATTTATAATGGGGTTGCTTGTTTTTTTCTTTTCAGCACGTTTGAGTTCCTTGTAGATCCAAGATGTTAAGCCTTTGTCAGACCTGGAATTGGCCAATACTTTTTCCCAGTCTTTTGGCTGTCTCCCTGCTCTCTTGATGGTTTCTTTGGCTTTGCAGAAGCTTGTCAGTTTAATGAGGTCCCATTTGTCTATCTTATCCCTTATGGCCTGTGGGTTTTGAGTTTAGTTCAGGAATTGGATGGCAGTTCCAATTTCCATGAGGGTATGTCCTTCATTTTCTAAGGTTCTTATGGTTTGAGGTTTTACATTTAGGTCTCTCATCCATTTGGAGTTAAACTTTATGTATGCGGATAGATAGGGGTCCTGTTTCAATCTTCTGCATGTGGTCAGCCAGTTTTCCCAGCACCATTTACTGAATAGGTTCTTCTCTCCCCAGTGGTAGGTGGTGGAGGCTTTGTTGAAGATGAGTTGGTTGAGAAATTGAGGTTTTGCTTCTGGAATCTCAATTCTATTCCATTGGTCTATATGCCTGTTCCTGAACCAATACCAAGCTGTTTTGATGATTGTAGCTTTATAGTAAAGTTTGAAGTCTGGTAATGTGATACCACCTGCTTTTTTTTTTTTTTTTTTGCTGAGGATTGTTCTGGCTATTCTTGGTTTCCATATGAATTCCTGTGTTGTTTTTTCTAGGTGTGAGGAGAATGTTGCTGGTACTTTGATAGGTATTGCATTGAATCTGTAGATTGCCTTAGGTAAGATGGACATTTTCACAAAGTTGGTTCTTCCAATCCAGAAGCATGGGATATTTTTCCACTTGTTTGTGTCATCTTTGATTTCTTTAAGCAGAGTTTTGTAGTTTTCATTGTAAAGGACTTTCACATCTCTGGTTAGGAAGATGCCAAGGTATTTCTTTTTTTTGTATGACTATTTTGAATGGAATTTTGCATCTTATTTCGGTTTCTGTTTGTTTATTATTGGTATCAAGAAATGTGATTGTCTTTTGCACATTTATTTTATATCCTGAGACTTTGCCGAAGGTCTTTATCAGTGTAAGGAGGTTTTTGACAGATTCTCTTGGGTTTTCAAGGTACACGATCATGTCATCTGCAAAGAGAGATAACTTGACTTCCTCGTTTCATGTTTGGATACTCCTGATTGCCTTCTCTTCTCTGATTGCTCTAGCCAGGACTTCCAATACTATACTGAACAGGAGGGGCGAGAGTGGGCATCCTTGTCTTGTTTCAGGTTTCAGGGGAAATGGTTTCAATTTTTGTCCATTGAGGAGTATGCTGGCTGTGGGTTTCTCGTAGATGGCTTTTACTACTTTGAGGTATATTCCCTGTATGCCTAGATGTTTAAGGGTTTTTATCAAGAAGGGGTGCTGGATTTTATCAAAAGCTTTTTCAGCATCTCTGATATAAACATGTGGTTTTTGTTTTGACATCTGTTGATGTATTTAATTACATTTATTGTTTTACGAATGTTGAACCAGGCTTGCATCCCAGGGATGAAGCCTACTTGGTCATAGTGGATGACTTTTGAGATGTGTTGTTGAATCCGGTTTTCTAGAATCTTGTTGAGAATTTTAGCGTAGATGTTCATCAAAGATATTGGCCTGTAGTTCTCTTTTTTTGTTGGATCTTTACCTAACTTGGGTATCAATGTGATGTTAGCTTCGTAAAATGATTTGAGGAGGGTTCCATCTTTCTCAATCACCTGAAATAGCTTCAGTAGGATTGGAATCAGTTCCTCCTTAAATGTCTT
>NW_007252352.1:0-42765 GCF_000164805.1 Carlito syrichta | reverse complement strand
TCTCTGTTTTGATTTCACCATTGACCCAGGAGTTGTTTAGCATCATGCTGTTTAGTGACCATGTCTTTGTGGGTATTGGGGGGACCTTATTGATGTTAATGTTTATTTTTATTCCACTGTGGTCCAAAAAGGCGCATGGTAGAATTCGGTCCTTTTAAATTTGTTTATGCTTGATTTATGGCCAATTATGTCATCGATATTGGAATATGTTCCATGCAGTGATGAGCAAAATGTGTATTCTTTGGTCTTTGGATGAAGTATTCTGTAGGTATCAATTAAGTCCATTTGGTCCAGAGTCACTTTGAGGTTCCGTATCTCATTGCTGATTTTTTGTCCTGATGATCTGACTAGGGTTGTGAGTTGGATATTAAAGTCTCAAGTTATGATGGTGTTAGAGTCAATATCCTTCTTTAGTTTTCCTAGGAGTTGCTTTATAAAAGTTGGTGTACCTATGTTAGGTGCATATATGTTTAGGATAGATATTTCTTGTTGATGGAGTGAACCTTTTATCATTATGTAGTGGCCATCTCTATCTTTTTTTGTTTTTGATAGCTTAAATGGTATTTTTTCTGAAATTAGGGTCGTGATTCCTCCTTTCTTTTGTGTTCCATTTGCCTGAAAATTTGTTTCCTATCCTCTTACTTTGAGTCTGTGCATGTCCTTTCTAGTGAGATGGGTCTCTTGAAGGCAGTATATTCTTGCCTGGTGATATTTTATCCATTTTGCCATTCTATGTCTTTTCAGTGGTGCATTTCATCCATTCACATTCGGTCTAATTATTGAAATGTGAGAGTTCAACCCTATCATAGAGTTCTTATATTGTTGTTCTTCCACTTGGCTTATTGTCTTTCTTTTGTTTTTGTGGTTGGTTCATGTGTATTTTATTCTTTTCCCTGTACTCTTGTGAAGAATGTGTTCTTTTTTTCCCCTTTTCTTCTGTGTTTAGTACTTTCTTGAGTGTTTCATGTATAGGTGGTTGGTGGCAGCGTAAGTTCTTAGGGATTGGATATCTGGGCAAGATTTTAATTCTCCCTCACTGATGAAGCTTAATCTGGTGGGGTAGGTTATTCTTGGTTGAAATTGTTTATCTTTTAGGACTTTGAAGATAGGCTCCAAGCTCTCCTAGCCTGCAGGGTTTTTGTAGATAAATCTGCTGCTATTCTAATTGGTCTTCCATGGTAGGTGATCTGGCCTTTTTCTCTTTCTGCCTTTAGGATTTTTTCTTTTATGCCTACTTTGTTTAGGGGAATTATTATGTGACTAGGAGTTGGTTTTCTAATTTGTTGTCTTGCAGGGGTTCTCTGAATCTCTTGTGTTTGAGTTTTTGCATCATTGATTAGATAAGGGAAGTTTTCTTGAGTTATCTCATTTAAGGTTTGTTCCAGTGTGGTCTCTGTCTCTCTGCCTCAGGAAGACCAATTACTCTTAGGTTCCGTCTCTTGAAGTAATCGCTCATCTCTTGAAGGTTTTTTCTGTCTTTTTTAGCTTGTTTTCTGTGTTTTTGAGAGTTTGGGTTAGTTCTATATTTTGGTCCTCAAGCTTTGTGATTCTTTCTTCTGCTTGAGTAATTCTGCTTTCCATGCTTCTCAGTTTGTTATTTATTTCATTCACAGTATTCTTTATTACTGTTATCTCAGATATCGGCTTCTTTCTAGTTTCTTCTTGAGTCTCCTCAATTCTTTTTAATCTCTCCATTAATGTCTTGATATCTAGGCTTGTACTTTGAGACAAATCATTCTGGGGGCTCTTCATTGTTTGCATTCCAAAGTCAGTTTTCTCAGTGTCTGCCCTCCCAGGGGTCTGGGAGAGACCCATATTCTTCTTTTGGTTTTTCTTCATTTTTGTAGATTTTTCACTTGTCTCTTAGTTGCTAAAGTCCCTTGAGCTCTAATCTCCAGTCTCTCCCCTCTGTTTTTGTTGCTGGCAGCTAGCCTGCCGCCTGGGAGATCTGTGACTTGTCTGTGTTCAGTGTAGGGGAGGGACTTTGTCTCCTGTTTAATGATGTCACCATGGGAACCGAGGTGGAGGCCCTGATAGTTGGGTGGTGTGATGCAAATCTGTCTTGAAAATGGTGGAGGTGGTAGTTTTACTTTCACTTTTAGGGATGCTCATGTTGGTGTCTAGGTGGGACTAGCTGCACAGCTGGGCGCTGGATCTGGGGTTCCACCAGCAGGCTGGGGTGGAGGAGAGGGTTGGGTGTTCCCTCCTCTGGAGCTGGAAGCCTCAGATCAGCACCTTACAGAAGCTCCCTTACACAAGCTTGCAGTCGCACACTGAGTGCCTCAGCCAGGGTGGCCCTGGGGCTCCAGATCTCCAAAGTTCCAGAGGGCAGGTGGTGGCTCCTGATCCCTCACAGGGCACTTCAGCCAGAAATGGGAACAGTATCTCTGAGGGACGGTCCCCCAGAGCCTCCCTGGGTGACTGGCAGCTTGGTGGTGGGTGCTGGACATGATGATGTAACAAGGGAGGGAGTTGAGATCCAGGATTCGGGATTCCCCAGCTGGTCAGAGTTACATATAATGGAGCAGTCTCTGCCGGGCCACAATATGTGGCCCTGCGTGGGACCAACGGTCCCCGGGCCTCATACCAGTGTGGCTGGCGTTGGGCAGGGGGTTGCAGGAAGAAAAGTAAGAGTCCTTTTGGGAACTCACGTTTGGAGAGTCTCACAGATCCACATATGCTGTCGCCATCTTCAGGAGTCTCCCTATTTTTTTGAAAAACATATTTTTGCTGTGTTACTGAGTCTCAGTTGAGGCTGAATCCTTAAGTGTGTTTTTTGCATTTCACTGGGTCAGTTCTATATTTACAATATAAATATTTAATACTAGTTGCAAGATCCAGCAGAGAAATAGCAGAAAATGCACTTTGGGAGTGTAATGTGAAGTTCCATCCACTCAGAGACACTGGGGTGAAGCTTAATGGCCTGAAAGCCACCGAGGAGACAGGTGGTACTGAGAGAAATCCCTCTGACCACTTTGTGTAAACAGAAGACAAGTTTATACCCAACTCCATCCAGGAAATATTTTTAGTCCAAAAGCTACCATTTTATTGTTAGCCAAGATCAGCTTGTTGAGAATCAAGTCTCTGGGTCTCAATATTGGTACAATGATAAATATAAACTTTTAAAAACAAAGAAGGAAAGAATTTTCAAGGATCTGAGCACAAGTCTGAATGAGAATTGTAATTCCTCAGTATAAATGAACAAAAACCAATCCATCCATTTAGAGGAGTTCCTGGCATTTTATTTCATTTAAATTAGAGGAACCTGGAAACAAGCAAAGACTAGTTTTACGTCTTAGAAATTGCCTTAAATAATTTTTTAAAAGGATTAATCCAAGTGAACACAGCATTAAGAACAGGTATTTTACAAGTACAAAGCTATTTCTCACATAATTATTATTTATAACACCACACTAAATCTCACTCCATCTCAATCAAAGGGAGACTGAATAAATTTCTGTATGCTTCCACAGTGAATCACTGGGCAGTTGTGAATGTGACTGAAAAGTTCTCTTAATGTCCAATCCACCATGACATTCAGTTATCATGGGGGGAAGCAAAAGAAAGACTCTGAACATCATTCAAAATTAGCTCTACATGGAGGGAAAGATATAAATAGTATATTGATATGCTTGTATGTGTGTGTTTATATTTTGGTATTAAAAAATAAAAGAATAAATTTAAGCCTTTAAAAGTGGGTACTTGACCATGTGCAGTGACTCACACTATAATTCCAATGCTTTGGTAGACCAAGGCAGGAGGATCACTTGAGTCCTGGAGTTCAATCCCAACCTGGACAACACAGTGAGACCCCATCTCTACTGTTGAAAAATTAAGTTAAACTAAGATAAAATAGTAATAAAAGTGGACCTTTGTAAGGAAGACAGAAAAAAGTACAGAAAAGACAGGTGAAGCTAGACTGATCTGTTTGTGTTTTGTTTGTTTTATTGGTTTAGAAATATATACATATTTCATCAAATATATGATGTCAAAACATTTTAAATATAATTTATAAGCCTACAAACAAAATCTAAAACCATTAAATAACCCTTAATTAATGCCAAAGTAGGGCTTTACTGAGCAAAGAAGTGTCATTTCTACTGAATTTAAATAAAAAATATTTGTTTATGGTAAATAATATATGTTCTGTATTATATTGAAAACATATAGCGTATTATAATAATCAATTATAAAATGTACAATGTAATTATATATGACTATAATAAGTAGTTTGGCTATACATTAAAATAAATGTGAGTGTATCATCAAAATAGTTAACTTCGTAAAAAGTATAGAGTCACAATTTTTAAAATTTCTTGCTGAGGTAGTAGCTGAACCAACATTTGAAGAGAAAGTATAGGAGGTCGACTTTGAACCCTTGATTGTACAAGAAAACTAAGGAGTCACCAAGTACAATGAGCTTCGTGTGATCAGATGAGAAGGACTGGTATGAAGGAGTCTCAATAGCAATCCATGGGACATTTCTAACATCAAATAAGACAGGTGATGGGCTAAAAATGAATATGTACACTCTATGCATCTAATAATACTGAAAACGCAAAATGAAACAAAGAACAAAAACATATCACACTTGAGAAATGGTAAAGAACCAAATCACTACAATGTAAAAGAAGAGGTACATATACATGATGGAATATTGCACAGTCATAAAGACAAAATTATGAACTTTTTGCAGCAACTTGGATGAACTTAGAGGCTATAATACTGAACGATCTATCACCAAAACAGAGAGCTGATTATCACATGTTCTCATTCATAAGTGGACCTTGAATGATGATCATAATACTATAAGAAATGGATTGGCGGTAGTGGGAAGCTGTTGGGGAAGGTGGGGCATACCTCATCAACAAGGATACCTGCATAATGAACATTTGTATACCTAACCCTGAATTGTAACCCACATGTTTAAAATAAAAATTAAATAAAAAACTGGAACTGGAGCAGGAACCAAGATATCTCTTTTCTCTCTGAAGTATTCAGCAGGAACCATCTGTAAATGCTATTTACCTACTAATGTCAAAAGGTGAACGAACTTGCAAAATCTGTGCATTTCATGAATAAGTAGAAGATATCAGTGGCTGCCAAAATCCAAAATCCTTGGGCTGTAAGTCTACAGTGAGAAGAGCAATGGGTGGATTCAGCTGACAACACATGACAGACATGGGCTGGAATTGCAAGGAGAGAGTGTAATGCACATGCACATGACCCAGTGTCACAGTCCTGATGTTACCAATAACAGCAAAACTTTTGTGTCATAATGTCTTCGTATTTATATGTGTTTTCATTTTTTTTTAAATTTTAGAACAGATTTAAAATAAGACCCAAAGCAGAAGGAGTGACCTCATTTAAATGGTGGACTACAGATACAGCAGTATAGTCCACCATTCATGAGTAGAAATATTTCTGAGCAAATGCAGGAGTGCCATTCAGAGATTCCAGCATCGAATTTAGAAAAAAAATGTAATTGGAGAAATCCTAGGGAATACTAGAGGGCAGGGATTACTTTACCTAGTTTCCCATGGAAAATGCATTTGAAAATATGACAGATTAAATAAGGATGGGATAAGGAGAAGGAGGGTATCATATGAAGATAAAGAAAAATAGTATTTCTCAATGTAGGAGCAGCTGATTAAAATTTTTCACAACACAATAATGCAAAAATTTAACCAAAATTTATTTGACAATGAGGAAATAAGATGGTAGTAAGAGAAAATAAAATAAACCTGCATTTACAGATGTGGAAGTAGATGACAATGAACTGTCAAATAAAAAAATCAATGAAGAAAGAAAATGATAAAGAAACACTTCTAGCCGGGCTCGGTGGCTCAGCCTGTAATCCCACGCCTTTGGGAGGCTGAGGTGAGTGGATTGCCTGAGCCCGCGAGTTTGAGACCTGCCTGGGCAGGCGAGACCTCATCTCTACAATAAATCAAAAATTAGTCAGGTATGGTAGCACGCGCCTGTAGTTCCAGCTACTTGGAAGGCTGAGGCAGAAGGATCGCTGGAGCCCAGCAGGTCAAGGCTGCAGTGGCCGGGAGCAGCCACTGCACTCCAGTCTGGGTGACAGAGTGAGACTCCAACTCAAAACAAAACAAAACAAAACAAAAAAACTTCTATAATGTATCATAAGCCTCCAAGGCAAAATGAATAGAAATGTATGTACACAGAACACTTCTGAAAAGCAGAGTTAAGAGATACCTTGATGTCTATGGAGATGGGAATTGGGAAGTGAGGAAAAAGGGTCATCTCTGTACCTGCTGATGAATCTATCAGTGTTTTATCTATGCACATATCAAAGTTTAAAAGATTAATTGATTTTTGCTGAGGATAAAGAATTTCAGTAGAACATGTGGAAGCAGACCATGGAGGTCATTCGTAGGAGACTTGATCAGATGAGAAATGATGGGGACTTGGCTCATGTTGGTGGGATGACTTTGAGATTATGTGTGATTTGGAATCAACATGGGGTTGGAGAAAGTCTAGAAAAGGTTGTCTAAGTGAAGAATTTGTGAATGGATCCAATATGTCTGTCTTAGACGAGTGGAAGAAGAGGGGCTTCGTCTTATCCCCAAGCCTTAGGTGCCACTGAAGTCCAGTTGATGATTCCAGATGGACAGAGCTGTCAGGACTTAAATCCAAATCTATGATGACTTTCTCATAGGGTAGAATTCTAAGACATGAACATCCACTTTCTCCAGAGTGGGAGGTGGCTTTGTGCTAAATTCTAACCTGTTCCCAGATATCAAGGCATCCAAGAACTTTCCATATCAAAGTGTTGCTGCTAAAATTTACAGACTACAGACCTCTTGCATTCAGAAAATGTAAATTCTGTGTAAGATGTCTGTCTCTTTTGTCTCCAAATTTAGCTTTTTTTTTTTTGAGTTGACTGCAAAAAGCTCCATAAGTTCCCAGTGAGTTTGGAAACCCACGTATTTACTTATTTATTTTTATTTTTGTTTTTATATCTAAGTGGTGGCTGAACCTGGTAACTATTAATTCCAACATCAGGAATGGGAGAAGCTGTAGAGGAAAGTAGCAGAGATCATTTAAAACTAAGGAAATATTAACTTTCAAGTCCTCAACCCTGTGGCTGCCCATACCAAGGGGACAGCCTGGGGCTCATGGGAATCTGCTGAGAAATGCTCTGTCTTGCTTTCACTCTCTTCTGCACACAATGACCACAGTTACTGGTGGAGACAAAATATGTCCAGAGCAAATGAACTGACATCCCAGGATAGGGGCATCTGACATTTTCTTTCCTAGGAAGTCATTGGCATGAAAGTTCAGAACTGAGTGGCATTTTGAAAACAAGGGTGAAATTTAACCTTTGACAGGTAGGAAAAGATCATCCCAGGTTTAAGTGGAGCTTGCTAAAGGTCCTCATCTTAAGCTTGACTGAGTCAATCTAGCTTTAACTATGGCTTTTGGTCAATTCCTCAACCCTATCCCAGTATGAAAGGTTTTTTTATTCTTCTCTTCAAATTTCAGACCCAGTTGCACAAGTGCCTGGGATATCCCTTTGCCATCCCTAGATATCTGCTGCAAGGGCAGGGTAAGGGTCACTCTTCTCTCCCACCCTAGCTGGGTCTCTTCCTCTTCACACATCTCCCCCACACTGACCCCCCCACCCCCAACAGGCACCAATAGCCACTGTGCTGTTTGGGACATGGGGTCCCTCCCTTCCTGTACCCCACCCTGCCCGGCCCCTCCAGAACAACATCTTCCATAAAGATTTGAAGTGTGGAAGGATAATAATGTGACTCCTCTGGCCTACAAGGACCCTGACACTCAGCAGATGTGGCATGTGTCCATGAGGGTGGTGGGCTGTAACTCCCACATGCTACCTGGTTCAGGCACAGAAGGGAGACAGGGGGTTGTGATGTCTCTTGATCTATTCCTCAGCCCCATCTCTTTCCCTCAAAGGCCAGCCTCCTACATGTTTCAAATTTCTCCCGCCACTCACTCAGATCCTTCTGTGACCCCCAAGTGGGGTAAGGCATTGAGTGAGTATGAGAATGTCCCAGTCTTTTTTCATCCCACTGTGGGGTGGAATCACCCCGTGGCTGGACTGCTCTGCTTCTCCTTCCTTACCGTCGCAGCCCAGAACTCTCCTGACTGACTCATTTTCTACTCCAGGACTCTCTTTCTGAACCCTAATCAGCAGGGTGACCCTGGACCCAGTGCCCTGAGCAGATAATCAGGACACAGGACTGGGCAGGACTTCTCAACTGCAACCAGAGTGGAATCTCAGCAGTCATGGGGTTGAGAGCTCCTATCCAGTAACCACAGTCTTCAGGAGTGACTGAGTGTGACAGTAAATAGAAGGAGGAGTTGTGTGAGCCATGACATTGTTAGGGATGCTTGTGGCTGAGGTCACAGAACTCCTCTGAGAGGGTGATGCCAAGTCTTGCAAACTCATGGTTTTGGGGAGGCACAATGAAACCGTCCTTGAACAGTTGGAAGGCATTCAACCACATCTCCAAGTAACATGGCAGGGTCAGGTCTTCTTCTGAGGAAACTGAGGTCCATGGCTGGACTGAGAAAGTTTCTCATACACAGGATGAATGACCCCAGGAGGAGGAGAAGACTAAGGAGCTGAGTATAAGACTAAGATTATTAGCTCACTGGGAGAGAAAGCACAACTTTACTTCTGGTGTGGGTGTGTGGTTCTGTGTTTCCTGAACACCTAATCCCTCTGACTTCCTTATTGCTACAATTAGCAGCACCTTCTCTTCATCGCCTTCCACCAGATCTCTGAGTCACTCGACTTCCTCGCTGCTCTTCACACCCTGCCTGTAACTCTTCATCTGTCACCATAGACTCCTCTCCACACTTTAGGCAACAGCACTTCCTGGAGGAAATTCACAGGTTTCAATGTGAGACATGGGGGTCACATGTGTTGAAGTCAACAATTGGTCAGTAATGCCACTTCTTCCCTTATTCGTTAGTTTAAAAAGATAATATCAGCCTCTCCTTTCAAGAAATCTGCAGTACCTGAGACATGGAATAGTTTTCATCTTGTGTCATTTTTATAACCAGATGAAAGCATGTGATATTAGCACCCTCATAACAAAAGCAAATAATCAGAGGACCCTAAATATGTCCTCCTATTTGAAAATGCAACTCAGAAATAATACTCCATCCTGAGTTGGGTAGTAGAACTTCAGAAATAATTACAGAATGCAGATTAATGCATGTGAGATAATGACCACTGTGGTAATAGCATCTAAATTCTAACCCTCAAATAATCCCTTATCACTGAAAAGGTAAATGAGAAACTATACTCCATCTTCAATGGGATATAGAGAACCACAAAGGGTAATAAAATATAGAAACGCTGGAGCTGATTCTGAATTTTATGCCCAACCAAATTGCTCTTTATAAGTGAAAGTAGAACTTTTACCAGTGCCTGAACACTGTAGAAGATAGGGCATCTCTGATCTGGATGGAGTCCTATCTCACATGACCACAAAAGAAAAAGTAAGCTTGAGGAGATAGACCATGGAACAACTTCATCTGGAATTAGGAAGTTTTAGGGAACCATTATTTTTCTCATTGAGATAAAATTCTCATAGCATAAAATTAACCTGGAAGCAATGGTTTAGTGACATTGAGGAAATTCACAATTCTGTGTAAGAAAAATGCATATCTCATTTTTAAACATTTTCTTGACAACAAACGTGAACCATGTTCTCATTAAGTGGTCTGTGAGACAGCCCACACAGACCCAAGCTTTGAGACTGGCCCTGTGGACTCACACTTAGGCTCACCCTGGTGTCAGGTTGGCTTTTTGAAGTCAGTCTCCAGGCCACAAACTCTAAGCATGCTCCTGAGAACCCAGGATCCAGGCAAACCCCCAAAGACTCAATCAACCAGTCTATCACAGCAAACCCTGGTACCAGGCCAGCCATGACCCCAAAGCCAGACCCTCATACCTGCTGACACAGTTACAAGGCCAGACTCCCAACGATGCCAGCAGCAAACCCACCTGCAGGTCCTACCACATGGCCCACCTATATTATCTGAATAGGCTGATTTGCAAAGGGATTTCCCTGATGAGGCTTATCTGTAAATGCTGGAATACAATTTCTTCAGCTGTGCAGATACCCATGCATGGCCACAGAGATCATGAATAATCAGAAAACATGACTCCACTACAGAGAAACAAAAAGGCACCAGGAGCTGACCCTAAAAAATGGACCTATATAAACTGACTGTGAAATTTCTTAAATAATGTAAAAAATGTCAATGAGTTAGAAGAGATTAAAATCAGACATTGACCATTTGGGTGACGGGAGAAGTTAAAGTTTAAAATCTTTACCTACAGTAAAAATTATGTTGTTATCAGTTTAAATAGACTTATAACTATAAGATATTTATGTAAGTCTCATGGCAATTACAAATTTAAAAAAACTGTGGCAGGTGTGTAAAAGACAAAGAATATGTAATCAAAATACACAGATATTAACACATCACAAAGATATTAACAAATCACAAAAGACACAGCAAGGGCAACAGAATGGGACAAATGAACTACAAAACAATCATAAGACAACTAACAAAATGGCAGTAGTAAGTTCTTACATATAAATAATTACTTTAAATGCAAACTAAATCACCCAGTCAAATGATATCGAGTGACTGAATTAAATATATAAGAGCTAACTCCACAACCTTGAAGAGACTCACTTTAAATTTTTTGCTTGTTGCCTTGAGTTGGAGTCTCACTCTTGCCCAGGAAGGAGAGAAGTGGAGCTATCATGGCTCACAGTAGCCTTGACCTCCCAGGTTCAGGCAAATGTCCCACTTCACCCTCCTGAATAGCTTGCACCACCACACCCTCCTATATTTTTGGTAGAGACAAGGTCTTGCTATGCGGCCCCAGGCTGGTCTTAAACTCCAGGACTCAAGCAATTCCCCTGCCTTGTCCTACAAAAGTGCTGAGATTACAAACTTGAGCCATCACACCTGATTGAAACTCAATTTAGTTTTAAGATTACTCATAAGTTGAAATTGAGGGATGGAAAAAGTTAGACAATGCACATGGCAATAAAAAGAGAGCAGGGCAGCTATATTGATATAAGAAAAAAATACATTTTTAGTTGGATTATTATGATGGGATCAAAGCACCATAAACAATGCATAGTTCCTGGTCACCCTGGCTCAGGTCAGTGACAAGTGTCAGTTTTTGGAAAAGCCACATCATAAGTCAATCTCTCAATTCCCAGGAGAGAGCTATGATTACAAGGCCCCAAAAGAAAGGAGAGGGGTTGGATATTTTGACACAGGACTTGCCTAATCTGGTGTAACAGGGAAGACTTGAACTAAAGGGGCAGCAGTGGAAACTGAGAAAATGGCCTGGAGTGACCTGGGGGAGTGTCTGACTTAGGGTGGGAGGAGGGAGAAAGTGAAGAGGGATGCAGACTTGAAAGGAAACAGGTATTAAAGCTGAGAGGAGAAAATGACTTGCAATGGAGTGGGATGAGGGCAGTCCTGATTAGTGTCAAACCTGGAGAGAAACTGTTGGAAGCAGAAGACTGACAGAATGAAGGAAGGCACCATCTGAGATGGTGCTCAGCTCCAGCAAGGGGAGCCTTCCATCAGGGCCGATGTAGTGCCCAGTCAAGGTGGGCTCTGGGTTGCTTCAGGTTTCAGGATGACCCTCAGCCTTGAGATGTCCCACATGGTAATGAGATCCACCTCTATGGTGGGTGCTTTCGTGTCTCCATCACTGAGGTCACTACTTGCACTGCTACTGGCTGTGTCAAGCTTCTACCAGAATGACCAATAGAATCAACAACACCAGACTGGCCAGACCCAATCGGACGCACTTCACAACCATGTAGTTCTGGAAGATGGGGGCTGAAAGGAGAAAGAGAGGAGTCACTTACAGTGGACAAGTCTCTGCCCAACCTAGGACCCCTGAAACTGAAGCTTCTTCTGTACCCTGGCCAGAACCTGCCCCCCATCTCAAGCAATTCTGTTGGGCAGTTTCTAAGTGGCTTATCTGTTATGTTGCCCATGGCTGTGAGTGTGGCACTGATTTCACTGGAGGTTTCTAGGAGTCAGAATGGGTGGGTAAATGTACCCCGAGATACCCGAGTTTACAACTCCCAGGTTCCACACATAGTCAACAAGAGGGTCCCCAAAGTAGGAAAGGCTAGAAAATCCATATCTGCCATTGATCATACTCACCCTTGGATCTAACATTCCCTAGAAAAACTCAAAGGACAACAGGCCTTCTCTATTTACGAGGATTAAACTGGATCTCAGAGCCTGGTGCGTGTCTGCCCAGTTCACTGAGAGAGGCGGAACCCCTGCTACACTCAGTGTGGAAGGATGAAGCTGAGACTCTTGGCTTGGCCACTGTCCCTCATGTGTTTCCAGCCTGGACTTCGGCCTGACTTTGGGATGAAGGGCTGGGACCTCCAGGGGGCTCAAGGCTGCCTCTATTCTGTCCACCTTGTCCCATACTCTGTATCTCCTGGTTCTCTTTTTTCCCTCTTCTAAATCCCCCTTTTATTTCAAAGATGTGGAGTATAGGTCAGGATTGGGTACATAAGTGATTTGTGTACAGGTGAAGTTTGTGCTCTCATTGGACCTCAGTTCACCTGGAATGAGATCATGCACTCTTATTGATGCTGTATTCTCCCCATCATTGGTCAGTGTCCTGCTACTGCCAATCCCTTTCTTGTGGTATTATGATCAATGTTCAGTGTGCACTTATGAGTGAGAACATTTGTTACTAAGTTCTTTGTTTCTGTCATAGATTACTGAGTATGGTAGACTCTAAATCCACCCAGCTTGTTGTGAAGTCCATAATTTTTTTCTTTTGTTATGACTGTGTGATATTCCATCATGTATAAGAACCACTTTTTTTTCAGCCAGTCCACTTTCAATGGGCAACCCATTTGGTTCCATGTTTTTGTTATTGTGAATTGTGCTGCAATAAACATGCATATACAATATAATTTTTGTAGAGTTATTTGAGTTCCTCTGGGTATATTCCCAGAATGGGAATTGCTGTGTCATATGGAAGGTCAATTTCTAGTTCTGGGTCATTTTTGTGCATTTCACATCCCTCCATTTACAGCTTCAAATATATGCATCTGGGGGAGCACACCTCATCAACAAGCGTATCTGCATAATGAACATTTGTATACCTAACCCTGAATTGTACCCCACAGTCTTAAAATAACAACAACAACAAAAACCAAATATAAGCATCTGAACATCTTGGAAAAAGAATTAAAAATGGAACGAAGTTGGAATATCCCTTGTGTGTCTAAATGAGGAAGGATGGATTCTGTTTACCTCTTCCTTGGTTTACCTCTGTTGTTCCAATGTCTTAGGATCTCCTAGGGACATGGTTCTGAACATCAAGGAAGTGGGACCTGGATGTTGATGGGACTGAGTGAGGTCTGCTGCTGGATGCCCAAACCCAGTGGGTCCCTGGGAGCCGACCTCCCATGGGAATTATCATGCTCAGAACACTAGAATCTTTAGCTCTAAAACCTCAGTCCATAGAACCATGGGCTGTCACTCTCCCTCCATAGGATCAGAGACATGAGACTCACAGACATGGATAAGCCCACTGTAGATCCAAGGCCAACAAATACATGAGGATAGGGAGAGGAAGAAAGAGAACAGTACAAAGAGGCCTCATGCTGGGGTCTTTTTCTCCTAGAAGATTCTATTCAAATTCCTGAAAGAGAAGAAAAGATTGGAGCCCACCCAGACAGCTAGACAAACTGGGGACTCAATAGTGATGGAAATTAGCCCCATCACACTGACCAGGAGGCAGAGAGAGGTCTGAGTCTGAGGAGTGGATGAGTTATCAGCCTGGCTACTTTTCAACCTCCTCACCTTCTAGGACCCTCTTCCTTGTGCTAAGGCAACATCCCCTTAAAGCCTACAGATCCCTATCACAGATGTCTTTATAGAGTTTATCATGTTTTAAAGTTGTATCTCCACACCTGTACAAATGTATAGATATAGATATGCACACTGTGACATGTACACACAAACACACAAACATAGACATCATTGATACAGGTATATATCAAGAAATAACTATTAAAGCTTACATGTGGTGTCTATTTGTATCATTGATCTTCATAGGGTTTATCATACTTCAAAATTGTAGTTATATATCCAAATATCTGTATGGATATACATATGCATACAGTGACATGCACACATCCCTTGTTAAGCTTACATGTGGTGTCTATTTATATCATAGCGGTCTTTACAGAGGTTGTCCTGCTTTTTTATTTTTAATTTTAGATATGTGGGATAGCATTCAGGGTTAGGCATACAAATGTTCATTATGCAGCTACCCTTGTTGATGAGGTGTGCTCCTTCCTCTCCTGGCAGATTCCCATGACTGCCAATTCCACCTCCTTGCACCCCCGTCCATGGCAGTTTCCCACTATGGCCAATTCTTTTCTTATAGCATTATGATAATTGTTCAAGGTCTGCTTATGAATGAGAACATGTGATACTCAGTTATTTGATTTTGTGATAGATCACTCAGTATTATAGACTCTAAGTCCATCTAAGTTGCTGTGAAGTTCATAATTCCTCAGTTATTTGTAATATTGTGTAATAGTCCATCATGTATATGTACCACATTTTTTTATCCAGTCCTCTTTGATGGGCAGCACATTTGGTTCCATGTTCTTGTCATTGCAAATAATGCTCCAATAAACGTGTGTGCAGATATCTTTTTCATAGAGTGATTTGAGTTTCTCTGGTCATATTCCCAGTAGGGGAATTGAGGAGTTGTATCAAAGGTTGATTTTTAGATCTTTCATGAATCGCCAAACTGTTTTCCACAGAGGTTGTACTAGTTTACAGAGTGTAACATGTTTTAAAATTGTATATATATTAAACCATCTCATTGTATACTGTAAATATATGCAATTTTTGTCAACAGTGCCTTAATAAAGCTGGGAGAAATAATAAACATAAAAAATTGTACCTACATACCTGTAAAAATGTATAGGAATAGATACACAGTGACATGCACAGATGCATAAAAAAAGACAAACACAGACGCATAAAAAAAGACACACAGCACTAGCATATGATATGAATCAAGGGGATATATCTTAAAGCCCATGCATGATGTCTATTTATGTCATAGTAGACTTCATAGAGTTTTTCAAGTTTTAAAACTGTACCTACATGTGGATAGATAAATAAATAGATTGACATATATAGATAGAAATTGATAGATATAGATATAGGCATAGATATACATATCAATATAGACACACATCACTGACATAGTGTATGTATCAAGATATATATAGTAAAGGCTACATGTGGTTTCTGTTTCTTTCATAGTGGTCTATATTGAGTCTGTCATATTTTAAAACAGTACCTGTATGTCTCTCTCTCTTTGTTGGGAGTCAGCCACGGAGGCCCACTGAGCATTAGGGATCAGGGAGGGCTGTGGACCCCGAGACCACTAGGATGTATTCAGGAGCTGTTGACCCCATTCCCTCCCTCCTTTTCCACTTGGAACTGCAACCAGGAAAGGCTCCTGCTGGCTCTAACAGAAAACTCTGAGACCGGAACGTACACAGCTAAATTTGGGAGTCTATTGTTCCCATTTTCCATGGTTTATGGTTTTTGCTTTTAAAAAATTTAAGTTTAACTTTGAGGAGCCTTAGTGCAAGTCACAGGTTTTCTTGGTGTGATTTTAGAAATTTATAGATATAGTTTCAGAAAATAGTTTACATAGATTAAATAAAATTTAAGTAACCATTTTGTTATAGAAGTGTGGTTAGTTCAGTTTGATTCAAGAGGGTCAGTGAAGTTTGAACTAGGCCTGCTGGTGCTAGGAGAGTGTAACTATAGCAGCAACTGTTTTATAGAGACTAATTTGAATTAGCATAGAATAGTAAAAGGTAATATATCATTATGTTGATTTCGGGTGTAAGCATTGAACGATGTTATGTAGCTGTAAACAATTTAGGATACATAGAAACTGGATAGGAAACAAAAAGACAATTTGTGGTTGTTCTTTCTCATGTTCTTCCTCATGTTTAAAAAATAAATCTGCTTGAGAATGGGGGGTGTCCTGTGTGCACCTGGACCTGTTCATGTGAAAGACACATGCTACCTTTTGTGTAACCATAGCAGCAGGAGTCCCTGTGATGATAACATTGCAGAGTTTGGGGATAAAAGGCCCTGGGATTAAGCTCAATAAATGGCTTCTGCTTAATTCTAAGCAGGAGTCCAGTCCCTTTCTTTCTCTCTAGTTTCTTTTCTCTTGTGAATCCCCTACACCATCACACCTCCAGAGACTCCCGACCCTTGCAGAAGCAGGACTCCAGAATCTCTTTATACATCTACACACACATATATAGACAGAGACACACACTTTCCCTTGATACTTCCTCTCTTCTAGTCACCTCCCAGTGTTTCTTACCAGAAGACGCCCTCCCTGAAGGGTCAACACAACCTGATTTCCCATGGCAGACATGGTTTAGGATTCTCCCCCCAGTGACTGATGCTCCCATCTGCTGTCGCTCTCCCACTGGGGGATGTCCAGGTTCTGCTCTTGATGACCCTCTGAGGACAAGAGGGCACCCCTCCCCAGGGAGGGCACCCCTCCCCAGGGAGTAGAGTGAATGGCTAGGCAAAGGTCTTGAGTTTGCAGTCTGACTGGCTCAGGTCCTTGGGGACTTTTAAAACCGTCATCACCCTATGTTATTTTCCTAAAATGTGTATGAGAAGAACCTCTCCTTTGTGGTGTCATCAAGAGAAAATCCTGCCCCAAGGGCAGGCAGTGTCCTGTACACTTTGGAATTGGTGTTCACGTCCTGGACACTTGGGGCTGTGCTCAGAGAATGTGAGTCCTGGACCCCCCAAACCCAAACCTGTCTCTAAAAGGAGCAGGACTGGGACCCCCAGCACAGAGCCCCCAAGAGTCTCCCCAGGCTTCTGCTTCTCACCAGCTCCAGGTCGGGAGAGCTGAAACCAGCAAGGCTCTCATGAACAAGCAGGAGAGGTGCTGAGAGCTTGAACTCACCTGTATTTTCCCATTCAACCTGGTCCCCACTTCCCACAGTGTTCTCCCAAGGTCCACCTGCCCCCAATTATACATGAGGCCCTCAAAGTTCTCAAGAAAGGAAGAGACACACCTGGGGACACAAGGATGACACCCTCTCTGCTCCCAATCTGTGGAGGGACTGGAAAATCCCTAGGAAGATTCCCCCCTCCTGATATATTAGCACAAGCCAGCTGGCTACTGCTCTAGGGACTACCATGGGTGTGGGACAAGCATCCTCACAAGGGCTGGGGTCAGAGGGTCCTTGAGGCTGAACTCACTGAGGGGACCACTGTGCCAAACATGGGTCCCCCATATTATTGTGGTTGTGTCACAGGCTTAGGATAATCTAGGTAAATGTCCCTCAAGTTAGCCAACAAGGACAATCCCAGGGCACTGAACATATAACCCATGGGATGTGTGAATTCAGCAGAGGACAGAAAAAAGGGAGAAAAGACAGTTAGCTTTGAAAAAAAGAATTTCCACATCCTTCTCCCTGAGGGGGGTTGGACCCTTTTCCCTGAGCCCAACTCCAGGTTATCTCGAGACTGACAACACAATAGGCAGAGATTATTCCAGTTAATATTTCCCCAAAGTAACTTCCAACCCTGGTGAGGGGTCGCCCCTGGGACCTGTGGCCTACCCAAGAGGAGGTGGACCTCAATAGAGGGTACATATCACCAGGGCCATGGCAGGTCCTGTCACAGGGGAAAGGAATAGGGGACTGGACCACTTGAGTGAAGAGACTCTTGTTCCTTTAAAGGGGTCATCCCTCTTACCCAATCTTTCAGAGCCCACTCCTCACTCAGCCCAGCAGGGCCAGTCCCATACCTACCCGATGCTGTGACTGAGTGTCCAGGCTATCCGTGCTGTCCAGAGGAGACAAGGGATCCAGGGATCCCAGGATGCAGACACTGTGAGAGCAGAGGGATGTGTGTGTAGAGGGAGGAGAGGGCTTGGGGGTTAGGAAGAGGCCTGGAAGGCTGAAGACAGACGAGGCAGCAGGGAAAGTTTCCAAGGACCTGAGGACAAGGTCTAGGGCAGAACTGAGACTGCAGAGGGGGACTAGGTGACGTCCTTATCTGTAACCCCAGCTTCAGGTATTCACTGGGCCTAGACCACCTGGAGAACATATAACAGAAGCAACAATAATGCCCAGTATTGTCTTCAGTTACAGAGTCAATGGGGGAATCCAGCCTCTGTCTCAGATGAGCTACATAGACTATGCTTATTCCCGAATTTAAAATTCTCATTCGTGAGCTCAGGTCTTCCCTTCTCCAGATGGAATGTCTCAACCTAGACTGGGTCCTGGCACACAAAGCTCACTGACTGTCCCTGGGGGATCACAGGGTCTGGCTCAGTAGAGATGGAAGGTTTGACTAGGGATCCCAGGAGGGGAGCAGGGCAGGGCCTCAGGGTCCATAAGGAGAAAATGGCCTTCCCCTCCTTGTGAAGGATAGGAAGGAAATAATGCAGTGACTGCCATAGCTTCCATCATACCATCACCTGATCTCCTCATCTGAATCAGCACTTTTCAACTGGTCACAGTGCTTAATGGAGCAAAGGGTTACACTTGGCAACTCTAGGATTAGTTCTGTGCAGCCATTCTGCATGACAGTGTCTGTGTCAGTGAGATGGAGACTTGTTGGTGAGAGTCCCAGGTATGGAACTTAAAGGATAGCAATAAGACCAGGAGGGGACTTTATAAAAAAAAAAATCCTCCCTTTCCTCATCTTTCAGTCTGCACACAGGTGTGATGACTGGAAAAATAGCAACCATCATGTATCAAAAGGTGACCTTAGTGCTAATGGCCTGGCACTAAGATTATGCAGCTGAAAGAGGAAGATTATGCAGCCGAAAGAGGAAGACTACAATCCTGGTGACATCCTGATGTTACCATATATCTCTGGTGGAGATTCATATTGTGGGAGAGGGTGTCTACCATGAGATGTGGGCAGATGTGAGAACATTTAGGGAGTTAAAATCAACAGGATTCTCTGGCTGATTAAATGTGAGTTAAGATAATGAAGAAACAAGGATGACTATTATCTGGTACAGGGCCACAGATGGAAAGTCACTAGGAAAAGAAAGTGGGGTGGGGCTGTGGAGAATCAGGTTTGTAAACAATAAATCTAGGACCAGTTTTGGATATGCTGAGCCTGAGAGTCTGAAAATCAGTTGATAAGTCTCAGGTATTTAGAGCTGTCAGAAGAAGACCTGCAAGGGATGTTCATGTAGATTAACAGGACTGGGTCCCTCCCAGAGCCAAATGACTCCCACCCAGAGTATTCCTTGGTGTGGAAGGGAGTTAGGAATCTTATGGACATGACTCACCTTCCTGTGTGTAGCTCATCTTGCCCAAGCAGAGCACTGGAAGAGAAGCCCCCATGAGACACCAGGTGTCCCACCACCAGGTGCCCTTAGAGAGGAGTCAAGGATCCGTTTGGAGCAGGGAGAGGTTTAATTTCCTGGAATCTCCAGACTTTCCAAATAACCCTCACTCTCAGCTCCTTTGCAGCAGGGTCAGGAGCTTTCCCAGGGTACCTTTTCAACAGACACTTCCTCAGCCTCTCCTATATGGGATCTCCCACACCCTCAAATTTTATGATATATGACAGGCCTCAGCTTCCTCCGTAGTCAGCTCAGACAAGGCGACACTAAGCAGGCAGGTGAACGCAGGGGTGACTGTCATCCCCTGGGAACTGAACACATTCTTTTTTTATTTTAAAGATATAAGGCACATTTCAGGGTTAGATACATAAGTGATCATCATATGGGTGAAGTTTTGGTTTCCCATCAATCCTTACTTCACCTGGTTTGGGATCAGATATGCTTATTAGTGTTAGGTGCTCCATGTTCTCTGGTAATGGTCCACTCCTGCTAATCCATTTCATATAATATTTAGATAAATGTTCAAAGTCCACTTATAAGTGAGAACACCAGTATGTTCTTAGCCAGAGAGGGCCTGGAGCCTCTAGCTATTCACTCACTTTATCTTTAAAATATTTCTTTTCTTCCCACATTCTCCAATGCTGAGGAAGATGGTGGGATGGGGGGACATGGCCTTGCCTTCCACTGTCCTCTGTCCCTGTACCATGGTGTGACACATGTACAGGATATACTCACAGGGCCTGGCCGCAAGACTCAGCATTCACAGTCTCACAGGAAGGGCGGTGGTCAGATCTAAGGCCTGAATTGAGCTTCCCCTCAGTAAATAGCAGGGAGACCTCCGTTACTGGAAGTGGTTTCTGGTGAGAGATTTCATAACCAGGCTGAAACTAAGTCCAGAATAAACACCACATTATTAATTTAATCGATACATATATGAGAAAGAGATGAGAGATATATAGATGAGAGATAAAATAAGAGATACCATGTAACAGATAATAGATGAATGGGTGTGTAATAGAATAGAGGAGAGGTTGGGGAACTCACTGGCTTATGTTCATGACAGGCTGGTGTTTCTCAGGAAACACATTTCCATACAAGCCCTTAGATTCCCCACATAAAATCATCCTGATACTGTTTTATGAGGGGAGACCCCCCAAAACAGGAATTACTTTTTGAAGGGCAGCCCCTTGTAGCACAGGCTTCCCCAGCTAGGTAAGTGTTCTGGGAATCCATGGTCATCAGTGTACTTGCTAGTGTTGTTGTGAATGGCTGCATTTGGCTTTAGTGATTTTTAAAAAGATTCTTTTAATGTATCTGTGTATTTTATGATGGGTGAACTACCAGGGCACCTGCCCACACTGCACTAAGGGCTCAGCAGTTTGGGGCAAAAAACAGCATGAACCTCCCTATTCACTGGGTCTCTCCCTGTATGACTTCTCTCTTGTTTCCCTAGATAAAAAAAAAGTGCTCAAAGGAAATGTTTAGCTCATATGAAAGAGGTGGCACAAGAACAGAAGTAGCTAGGCGTGGTAATTCACACTTATAATCCCAGAACTTTGGGAGGCCAAGGTGAGAGGATTACCTGGGTCCACGGGTTTGAGACCAGGTTGGGAAACTTGGAGAGACCTCATCTCTACAATAAAACAAAAATATAGCTGGGTGTGATGGCGAGTGTCTGTAGTTCCAGCTACTTGAATACCTGAGGTTGACGGATTGCCTGAGCTCAGCAGGTTGAGGCTGCAGTGGCCGTGAGAATGCCATTGAACCCCAGCTGAGGTGATAGAATGAAACTCCAAATCGAAAAAGAGAAAAAAAAAAGAAAAAAGTAAGACAGAAGAGCTCCACCCCTGATGATGTCATTTAGTCCCCGAATCATTCATTGCTGGAACGCACTCTGCCTTGAAAAATCAACCAGAGGCTCTAAAATGCATCCACATTGATGAGATGAAAAACTGTTTTGAGCAGTAGAAAAGCATCTCAGTAGGTGTAGTGCATCAAACGGAGAGTACTTGGAAGCTGACTGAAGTTTAAACATGGAAGAATAAACATAATTTTTTATAAATAAATTCTGGGTTTGGGGAGATTTCCCCCTCATACCATATGTGTGAGGAGCACAGCATAAAGGTACCAGGCACATTGAGAAGGTGATCTCTCCTGGTTTTCTTAATGTTCTTCAGGAAAGGCTGCACCCTGGGTGACTGTAATGTCCTTGTCTCTCCCCTCCAAGCCCCATGCATGTTGATTTTGCATCCTGAAACTTTACTGAATTTATTGATCAAGTCCAGGAGTCTTTTGGATGTACTGACCCTAAGGAACAGAGGTTACTATATAACAAAGACATATGAACCCACATGCTCTTTGCAGCACAATTCACAATCACAAAGATGTGGAATAAACTTAAATGCCCAAGAACATATCAGTGGATAATAAAAGTGGAGTATATATAAGCCATTGAATACTACTGCCATAAGAATGAGTAATATCATGTCCTCTGCAGCAGCATAGATGGAATTGGAGATCATCATCCTAAGTAAATAGACTCAGAAACAGAAAATCAAACACTGCATGTTCTCACTTATATGTGGTAGCAAGATGGTCATAAGGATGAAAATAATAGACACTAGGGATAATAATAAGTGGAGAGGAGAGGAAAGGGCTGGGATTCAGAAAGTACCTATGGGGCATAATGTTCACTGTCTGGGGAATTACCTACCTGAGACTCAATCCCCATCACTACACAGCACAGTGTTTCCCAATAATGAATACACATGTGCACCTCCTGAATCTTAAAAAAAATAAAGCACACGTGGTTATTTTGATAGATGAAGAAAAAGAACTTGATAAAACTTAATATCTTTTATGATAAAAATTTTCAGCTTCATAGGCATGGAAGAAGCATACTTCAAAATAATAATAACTGTCTATGACAAACCCACAGCAAAAATCATATTGAATAGGCAAAAGTTGGGAGCATTTCTCCTAAGTAATGGAACAAGGCAAGTATGTCCACTCTCACCACTTACTTTTAGCACAGATGTGGAAATGAATATTAAGTGTATGGAATAATGATGAAAGGAACATAAAACTGGGTCTGGCTAGATCTGATGGTGCTAGACGTGTAAATGGCAGATGAAGTTGCTCTTTAGAGACTTTGTCAGTGTTCTTTTGGTGAATAGTGGCTTAGGCACTTAAAATTTTGAAGCAAAACACTTCCATTCCCCAAAGATAGTCACCTTTTGAAGAAGAGCACTTAGTCTGCTATTGAGACTTAGTAGAGATGGAACATTTGACTTTGGGTAATTGTGTTAACATGAAACATGTAGTGGTTGTTACCTGGCTCACCAAACCATAAGGTTGGATGTACACAGCAATACTCTATTACCAAATGTAAGTGATACATGAAAGATTATGCTCAAATAGGTCCTCAAGGTACTAGGCTGCTGTATAAAGAAGTGGCCCAAATGACCAGGGTACCTGCCTCTGTGACTGAGTCTTCTCTCTTCCTACCTATATCTATGGCCATGGGAAGCTCCCTATGATCTATGAGGAAGAGAGGATTCAAACTTGCCTTATAGAGGTGGTTCTGCATATTATTTAGACACCATTTAAGAGTGGACATTGGGTCACCCCAGCCCCTTTCTGGGACATCCATGAAGGACAGTGGTGGAGTGAAATATTCCCAGTGGGCAGAACTTTGAGCAGTGCACTTGGTTGTTCATTTTGCTTGAAAGGAGAAATAGCCAGATGTGTGATTATGTCCTAATTCATGGGTTGTAGCCAGTGATTTGATTAAATGGTCAGGGAATTTGAAGAATCATCAAAGACCAGCACCATGCCCTGCCTCAAGCCGCTGCTGCCCACAGAGGCCCTCAGCTCCCATCTCTCAGAGACTTGGGCCCCCTCCCTGGCTGCAGCGCCCCACCCTGCCCCATGTCACCACCACCCATGGAGCTCTAGGCTCCCTCCCTGATTGTAGCACCCATCCCTGCTCCAAACCTCCACCACCCACAGAGGCCTGTGGTTCCCTCCCTGTGGAAATATGGGCTCCATTGTTGGCTGCACTGCCCCTTCCCCAGCCACCCTGTGTGCTATGCTGACCAGCAACACCTAGCAGTCTTGCACTCCACCTCCCCAAACTCGTCCCAGGCCACAGCAGGTCCAGAGAACAGCTGGAACTCCAGGACAGGCAGAGACCTGCATTGCCCCATGAGCTCCACCCAGCTCTGCACTTCCTTCAGCTTGGGACCTAAGAACAAATGAAGAAAAAGAGGCCCAAGCTGCAAGTGCCATGCCTACACAACCTACAGCACGCCTACATGTGACACACCTACACACCTACATGACCTACAACACCCAGCTGTCTCTTACACTCTGCCTCCCCCAGCTGGACCTGGCTGCAGTAGAACCAGAGGTCATCTGGAGTCCTGTGACCAGGGAGAGACCATCCAGCTCTGCCAGCCTCCACTTTGGAATCTAAGACCACGTGTTTGTGTAAGGGAACAGTACATCATAAGGAGGTTGGTCAGCTTGTGTGTCTGTATGATTGTATGTCCTAGTTTGTTTGTTGTTGTCACTGTTGTGTTTTTGTTTGTTTTTGTTTTGTTTTCTCTTACTCTTATCTGTCTTCAGGTCTATTTTCATATATTAGCAGTTACCTTTGTCTGTTTTCCCTCTTACTCTTCTCTGTCTCCACCTTCCACTTCCCCCTCCCTGTTCCATTTCTTTTCCAGTTCTTACATCAACCTACCCACCCAAGCTTACATTGCTTTGAGGGAGCAAACCAATATTCCCTTTACATGAACAGATTACAAAGCAGTGAGAAGTGGGTTCTGGTGTATCCATACACCTGTCAGTGGATACTGGGAGCTGCAGATAAATTTTGAATCACAGCTCCCCCCTCAAATAAATCTCAAAACTGCAAAAGGTATAGCCCCCAACCTACAATCCAGGTTCAGAATCGAACAAAGCCAGAGGATTCGCACAAGGAAGAATAGGAGATTGAACAAACAGATGAAAAGCACCCCCGCCACTTCTGAACAACAGATTTAAAGAAGACAGGAAAAAAAGAAAAAGTGGGGAGGAAAATCCACACAAATGAAGAAAAACCAAAAGAAGAATATAGGTCTCACAAGACCCCTGGGAGGTCAGATAATGAGAAAACAGACTTTGGAATGAAAACAATGAAGAGCCGTCAGAATGATTGGTCACATACTACAAACCCAGACATCAAGACATTAATAGAGAGAATAAAAATAATTGGGGAGAGAGAAGAGGAAAATAAGACACTGGCAACTGATATAACAGAAGTAAAGAATACTGTGATTGAAATAAATAACAAACTAATAAGCATGGAAAGCAAAATTAGCCAAGCAGGAGACAGAATCACAGAACTTGAAGACCAAAATATATAATTAAACTAAACTGTCAAAAACATAGAAAAGACAATTAAAAAGACAGACCAAAACCTTAAAGAGATGAGTGATTATTTCAAGAGAACAAACCTAAGAGCAATTGGACTTCCTGAGGTGGAAAGACAGAGACCACCTTGGAACAAACATTCCATGGAATTATTCAAGAAAACTTCCCTCATCTCATCAGTGATATGAAAATTCAAACACAAGAAATTCAGAGAACACTGGCAAGACAACAAATGAGAAGACCAATGCCTAGGCACATAATAATTAGCCTTAACAACGTAAGTATAAAGTAAAAAATTCTAAAAGCAGAAAAAGAAAAATGTCAGACTACCTACCAGGGAAGACCAATCAGAATAACAGCAGATTTACCTACAGAAACACTTCAGGTTAGGAGAGCTTGGAGTCCAATATTCAAAGTTCTCAAAGATAAACAATTTCAACCAAGAATAACCTACCCAGCCAAGCCAAGCTTCATGAGTGAGAGAGAATTAAAATGTCTCCCAGATATTCAATCCCTAGGAACTTGTGCTGCCTCCAACCCCCCCCACAAGAAACTCTTGAGAAAGTATTAAACACAGAAGAAAAGGGGAAAAGAACAGCAATGTTCTTCACAAGAGTACAGGGAAAAGATTGGAAACAAACATGAACCAACCCAAAAAACCAAAAGAAAGACAACAAACAAGTACAACAACAACTCTATAAGAACCTCATGACAAAGATAAATCCTTACATTTCAATAATTAGCCTGAATGTCAATGGAATAAATGCACCACTGAAAAGACATAGAGGGGCAAAATGGATAAAATAGCATAAGGCAAAATATATTCTATTCAACAGACTCATCTCAATGTAAAGGACACTCACAGACTCAAAGTTAGAGGATGAGAGTCAAAATTTCAGATAAATGGAACACAAAAGAAAGCTGGAGTTGAAATCTTAGTCTCAGACAAAATACCCTTTAAGCTATCAAAAATTTTAAAAATGAAGAAGGTCACTATATAATGATAAAAGATCAACCAGAAGTATCCATCATAAACATATATGTACCTAACATAGGAGCACCAATGTTCGAAAAGCAGCTTCTAGGCAAACTCAAAAAAGAGATTGACTCTAACACTATCATAGCTGGGGATTTTAATACTCCACTCAAAACTCTAGACAAATCATCAAGACAAAAAAATCAGCGAGGAGAACCAGAACGTCAATAAGACTCTTGAACAAATGGACTTAATTGCTACCTACAGAACACTCCACCCAACGACCACATAATATGTATTCTATGCATCACCACATGGAACACACTTCAAGATCGACCATATCTTGGCCATAAATCAAACATAAATAAATTTCATAAGATTGAAATTTTGCCATGCACCTTCTCAGACCACAGTGGAATAAAAATAAATATCAACACCAACAAAATTTCCCCAAAGTCCACAAAGACACGGACACTAAACAGCATGATGGTGAACAACTACAGGGTCAACACTGAAATCAAAGATGAAATTGAAAGATTCCTGGAAGCAAATGAAAGTGAAGAAAGATCCTACCAAAACCTCTGGGATGCCATGAAATCATTTCTAACAGGGAAATGTATATCAGGAAAATGGAAAGATCACAAGTGGAGAGCCTGACAAATCACCTAAGGGAGCTGGAAAGAGAAGACCACCAAAACCCCAACTTTAGAAGAAGAATCCAAATCACAAAATTAAGAGCCCAAGTACTGGACATAGAAGACAAAAATACCATGGAAAACATCAATAAAACAAAAAGCTGATTCTTTGAAAGAATTAACAAGATTGTTCAGCCCCTAGCCAGAATGACCAAGAAAAATAGAGAAAAAGCCGAAATAAACACAATCAGAAATACAAAAGATCAAATCACAACTGACCCTGAAGAAATACAAAAGATTATCAGAGATTGCTGTGTACACCTATATGGAAGCAAACTTGATAACCTAGATGAAATGGAGGACATTCTCACATCACACAGTCTACTCAAGTTGAAATAAGAAGACACTGAGACACTAAATACACAAATAACAAACCAGGAAATTGACTCTGTCATACGAAAGCTACCTTAAAAAAAAAAAGCCCCAGAAGTGATGGCTTTCCAGCAGAATTCTACAAAACGTACAAGGAGGAGTTGATATCAATCCTACTAGAAGAATTCCAGGCAATTGAGAAAGATGGAATTCTCCAAATCATTTTACGAAGCTCACATCACACTGATACACAAACCAGGTAAAGATACAACAAAGAAAGAGAACTAAAGGTCAATATCGCTTATGAACATAAATGCAAAAATTCTCAACAAGTTTCTAGCAAATCAGATCCAAAAGCACATCTCAAAAATCATCCACCATGACCAAGTAGGTCTCATCCTCAGGATGCAGGGCTGGTTCAACATTCGCAAGACCATAAATGTCATTAAATACCTCAAGAGATGTTAAAAACAAGAACCACATGATTATCTCATTATCAGAAAAAGCTTTTGATAAAATCCGGCATCCCTTCTTCATAAAAACCCTCAAACACCTAGGTATAGAAGAAACATACCTCAAAATAGTAAGTGCCATCTATGAAAAACCCACATGTAACATACTGCTAAATGCACAGAAACTAGAAATATTTTCCTTAAAAACTGGTACAACACAAGACTTCCCACTTTCTTCCCTCTTGTTCAAATTGTGTTTGAAGTCCTAACTTGAGCAATTAGACAAGAAAAGGATATCAGGGGTCTCCAAATAAGAAAATAGGAAGTCAAGGTATCCCTCTTTGCTGATGATATAATCCTATACCTTGAAAATCTAAGAGAATCTGTCAAAAACCTGCTTGCACTGATAAAGGACTTTGGTAAAGTCTCAGGGTACAAAATAAATGTGCAAAAAGACAGTTGCATTCCTATACACCAACAACAAATAGCCAGAGACCCAAATAAAAAGCACAATCCCCTTCACAATAATCACCAAAAACAAAATGAAATACCTGAGCATCTTCGTAACCAGAGAAGTGAAAGATCTTTACAATGAGAATTACAAAACACTGCTCAAGGAAATCCAAGAAGACACAAACAGATGGAAAAATATTCCATGGTCATGTGTAGGAAGAATCAGCATTATTATTGTTAATATGTCCATCCTATCAAAGGCAATCTACAGATTTAATGCAATACTCATTAAGTTACCAACATCACTCTTCGTAGACCAGGAAATGACAATACAGAAATTCATATGGAAACATAAACGACCACGAAAAGCCAAAACAATTTTTAGCCAAAAAACCCCCAAAACAGCAACAACAAGAGCAACAACAAGCAGGAGGTATCACACTTTTAGACTTCAAACTTTACTGTAAGACTACAGTCATCAAAACAACCTGGTATTGTTACAAAAGCAGGTGCATAGACCAATGGAACGGGATAGAGGTTCCAGAAGCAAAGCATCAATTCCTCAACCAACTCATCTTTGACAAAGCCTCCAACAAAAATCACTGGGGAGAGAAGAACCTATTCAGTAAATGATGCTGGGAAAACTGGCTGACCACATGCAGAATATTGAAACAGGACCTCTACCTTTCACCATACACAAAAATTAACTCTAAATCGATCAAAAATCTAAATGTTAAACCTCAAACTATAAGAATCTTAGAAAATGCAGGAAACACCCTCATGGAAATTAGAACTGGGAACCAATTCCTATTCAGAACCCTAAAGGCTAATACCTTAAGAAATAACATAGTCAAGTGAGACTTCATCAAACCAACAAGCTTCTGCAAAGCAAAAGAAACCATCAAGAGAGCAGGGAGACAGCCCACAGAACTGGAAAAAATATCTGCCAACTGTTTATCTGACAACGGCCTAACATCTAGGATCTACAAGGAACTCATATGCACTGAAGGGAATAAAAACAAACAGCCTCTTTAAAAAGTGAGCAAAAAACATGAATAGACACTTCTCAAAAGAAGATACAAGGGCAGCCAACAGACACATGAAAAAGTGTTCAGCCTCACTCATCATCAGAGAAATGCAAATCAAAACCACATTGAGATACCACCTAAACCCTGTAAGAAAAGCCATAATTAAAAAAACAACAACAACAGATGCTGGCAAGGTTGTGGAGTAAAAGGAACGCTTCTACACTGCTGGTGGAAATGCAAACTTGTACAACCGCTTGGAAAACAGTCTGGAAATTTCTGAAAGAACTACAAATCGACCTTCCATATGACCCAGCAATTCCCCTATTGGGAATATACACAGAGGAACTCAAATTATTCTACAAAAAAGATACCTGCACACGTATGTTTGTTGCAGCTGTAGTCACAATAGCAAAAACATACAACCAACCACGTTGCCCATCAAAGCTGTAATGGATATAAAAAATGTGGTACATATACACAATGGAATATTATGCAGCCATAAAGAAGGACAAATATATGGACTTTGCAGCAACCTAGATAGATTTAAAGTTGATCAGACAGTGATTTATCACAGAAACCACGAGCAGAGTTCTATATGTTCTCACTCATAAGAGGAACTTGAACAATTATAATGCTATAAGAAAGCAATTGACAGTAGTGGGAAACTATCGGGGAGGTGGGTGGGATTTGCAGTTGGGGGAAACTGCTAGGGGGGAGGGGCACAACTCATCAACAAGGATATCTGCATAATCAATGTTTATGTACCTAATCCTGAGTTGTACCCCACATCTTTATAATAAAATTTTTTTAAAAGTAAAACATTCTGGTTATTAATTAGTCATTTTTTCATTAACAATGAAAGCACTGCGTGTATTTGTCTCCCTGGTTTTGAGTTCTTAAATAATCACCATTATTTTGAAGCATATTCTTCCAGTTGCTTTGCTAGGGTGGTTCCAGATTATAGTTAAAAAACTGGGGCATTTGCCTTAAATAAAATAATACAGAAATACTAATTAGAAATAATAAAGTGAATATATATGTAAAATTAGCAACAAAATCATAACCATCAATGACATTTTAATATCTGGCAAATGCTACAAATATTTTCTCTATCTCTCTTTTTAAAATTTTCTTTGAAGTCACTTCCTTTCTCTCATATACGAATTGGTATGAGCGATAATTCAGGAAAAAATATGTGAATTGATGTCATTCCATTGTATTGAACTACATTTTGAGGAATAACCAAATTGCCCTATTGCTATATGTTGGCTTCTGGTAGGACATAGGTAGTATTTGTGTTACTGGAACACTTTCATTGTGTGTATATTTTCATTGATTGTTTTTCTCTGCCTAGAATTTCTCAGTTAGTGGAAACGACTTTAAAAGTGTTTATTCCATTTTCATCAGTATACTTACATGAAACTGGCTATTTGAAAATAACATGGTAATAACTAAATGACAACTGGATGTTAGAAACTCGTTTTTATAACTCTACCAAAAATAGATGACTGAAATGACAAACATGTTCTAACAAAATTGTTATATGAAATGTAATATCAGAAAAATAAATTTCAAATTGAAAATAAAAAAGAATCATAAGGGAGTATTAATTACAAGAGGTTTGAGGAAGCAAAAGGTATAAGGCTTGACCTTTCTGAATAAGCAGAAAATAATTATAAAGGTAATTGTGTCTTGTGAGTGCTCATGAAAGTGTGATATCAGAACATGTTTGGATAGTATGACAGATTCTGTGGATGGCAGTCAGCCTCTTTCTCCAGCTACCACCCCCTTGCCCAATGGGACTGTGAACAAAGTGGCCATAGTAGCAGGAATGTAGGTTTTTCGTAGGCTCAGTGACATGGATTATAACATCCGTTTACCAACCTGGTTAACAAGCATCACTGATCATCCAATGACCCAGACATGGAGACCATCATCAAGTCCCCAATATGACATTATTCATAAGGGTAGTCAGTCAGCAAGTTGATTGTAGGTTGATTACATTGGGTCTCTTTCATCATGAAAGGGGTGATATTTTACTCTTACAAGAATTGAAACTCAGTCTGGAGATAGATTTGCCTTCCCTGTGTGCAATACTTCTGCCAAAACTATCATCCATAGACTTATAAAATAGCATGTTTACCATCAGAGTTTCCATGCAGTGCTACTCTGGTCAAGTAACTCACCTCACAGCAAATGAAGTGTGTCAATGTGCCCATGCTCATAAATCCACCCGGCTTACTGTGCTCTCCAGTGTCCTGAAGCAGCATGCTTTAATGTGCAAGTGAAATGACTTTTTACAAATTCAAGTGGCTCTATCTTGAAGGACTAGGGAAGATTCTCTCGAAGGCTACATATGCTCTGAATTAGCATCCAATGTATAGTGTGGTTTCTCTTACAGCCAGGACTCATGGATCTAGGAATCAAGAGTTGGAGTCACTTATCCTCTAGTGATTTACTTGCAAATCTTTTGCTTCCTGTTTGCACAACATTATGTTCTGCTGCCCTAGTGGTGTTAGTTCCAAAAGGAGGAAAATTTCCACTATTGGATGCAAAACTGTTCTTTGAACCGAAATGTGGGGTGGCCTCCCACTTTAAGCTTCTCATGCATCTAAAACAACAGGCTATGAGAAAAGTTGTATGTTGACGATCCTGACTACTAAGGAGAAATTAAACTGCCCCTCTACAATGGAGGTCAGAAATAGTATGTCTGAAAAACAGGGGATCCCTCTGGACATCTCTCAATACTGCAGCGTCCCATGATTAAAGTCAATAAATAACTATAATACCTAATCTAGGTAAGAATATTAGTATCCTAGATCATTCAGGAGCAAGGATCTTATACAACGCAAGGTAAAGAAGTAAATAGTACAAGGTAAGTTATTTATTTAGGGAGAAAGGAATATGGAAAGAGTAGTTTTAAAAGGTAGTTATAAATATCAGCAATGACCACAAGAGAAAGTACAGAAACAAAGACTGCGATTGTCATGAGTATTTACTCCTTGGTATATTATAAATATATTTGTATGTGCCTTTGTGTGTATAGATAGACACAGATATATAATATTTTTGTTTTCTTCTTTTTCTTATATTCTGATTATTTGACATAAGATGTTTTGACTTTACATGATCGTACTTAAATATAGTACTTAAGTTACAGGATATCAAGGAAAACAGTAAAATCGCCCACAAACTTTGCATTCTTTTATGAGGAAAGTTATTTTATTTTGGGTTCTACACAGGATAGTGGTATCATATGGAAGCTGGCTTTTTTATTTTCTTTATTTGAATAATTAAATCTGTTTTCAGAACATGTGTATGGGTAAAAAGTTAACAATGGGGGAACATATGCTGGTTGATTCTGTGTCTATTTTATTGGGCCACAGTGCCCAGATATTTGGTCTAATATAGTTGTGGATGTTTCTGTGAGGCTATTTTTGGATAAATTAACATTTAGATTGGTGGACTTTGAATGAAGTAGATTGCTCTTCATAATGTGGGCAATTGTCATGAAATCAGTTAAAAGTCCTGAAAGAAACAAGAATGACCTCCTCCAAGCAAGAGGGGATTTTTCCAACATAAATCCCTCAGATCTGAAGAGCAGCAAATTGACTGTTTCATGGGATTCCAGCTTGCTAAGATACAATCTCCACAATCAGATGATCCATAAAACAATTTAGATACTTACAATTTCTGTCTCTCTCCTTCTGCCTCTCTTTGTGTATCAACATCTGTGTCTCTTCTATCTCTCATTTTTTGCCCACACACAAACACAATCTCCATAATCATATAAGTCAATTACTTAAAATGATCTCACTTTCTTTCTTCACACAGAAATACACTCATATCCGTTTTTACTGTTTCTCTGGAGAATCATGACAAATAAAATGGGTGTGTGGTTTTCCTTTAGGGTGAGGAAGATGTCTTGGGACTTAATAAACATTATGATTGCATGAGATTTTGAATGTACTAAATGTCACTGACTTGTATACTTTAAAATTATCAAGTTCGTTTTAAGTGGCGTTCATCATGATAAAACAAATGATTTAATATCAAAGTTCCAGTAGTTATGTGTGGAAGCAATATTATAACTTTCATAATGTGCACTCATAGGACATTGAGAAACGACAACATTCTCTATGACCCTGGTTCCTGCTCTGGATGTTCCCAATACATCTTGCTTTGTTTCTAGACACCCTTCCTAATTCCCATATTAAAACTCAGTCCCAGAAGAGTGACTCTTATGGTAGCTGTCCAAAAATTGACTGAGGTGTTTGTGGTTCAAATTGTGCTGCCTGAGAAGCCATCCAGTGTCAGTGGAGAGAAGAAACTATCAGTGTTATAGCTGCATGACAGCAGTACTGTCATCTCCTGAGAGCAGTTCTGTGCCATTAGCTCATTGCTGGTTTTCATATACAGTCTCCTCCAATTCTAGTTTCCGATTCTTCAAAGGCTTTTAGAAATATGACACATTGTCTGTTTTACCTTCAAAAGATTTAGACTCTATCTCATCATCTTTGTCTTCAGAGGAATTTTATTAGTCCCTAGAGATGCAATAACATGCTTATTCATATATTGATTCAGGAAATATCTTCTGGGCTCTGGTGTGCCACATCCTATGCAGAAAAAAAGTGATGTCGGCATGAGTTAGGTTCCGCCCCTGCCTTTGACAGATGGTGGCACTGAGAACCACTGTGTAATAATCGAATTATGTTACCGGAAGCTCTGTCCTGTTGCAACACAAAAGAGGTACTTTTTCCCCAAAGGAATGAGCAAAAGCTTTTGTTTTAGAAATGAAAATGCTTTAGAAGGAGAAACAATTTGCCCATAGAAGGGAAAAGAGGAGGGCACTAAACATGCCCCAGTGAAAGAGAATTCCATGTATTCAGGTTGTATCAGGTAGTTTTGAGTGACTGGAACTCCAAAAAGAGAAACTCTTGAGGAAAACAATTTTTCTCGATTACTGGAGTGATTGATTCATCCTTATTTATTAAATAAACATTTTAGAGATCCACGATGGCCACCGTGAAGCAGCAGAACAGCACCTCTCTCGCTGAGCAAGGAAGAGAGCAGGGACCCAGCCAACCATAGATGAAAACACCCCAAACACTTTTGAATAGGTAAAACACTCTGCAACCAGCAAAGGTCTCTCTGAACACACAGAGACTGGAGGCAATGGCAGACACAGGAATCTGGGCTCCTCTCCCTGGTGAAGAAGAGGGGTGAGTGATTCTAAGATGCTTTGAGTCACTTCACCCCCTTCCAGCCATGCGTGAGTCGTCAGTCCCGTGCTGGAGGCATCCTGGTCAGGGCACAGCAGCGAACAACTGGAGCCCACATGGAACAGGGAACAAAACCCACATACCAGCCACCATGGTGACCAATTCCCAGGTAGCTCACCTGCACAGTGAACACAGCAGGCACCTGCGCCAATAGCTGCCTATTATCTGCCCAGCCAGATCAGAATCACTCCCCCCAAAAAAGTCTCTTTGAACAAATAGATACCAGAAAGTGATGGCAGACCTGAGAATTCAGGAGCCCCATCTCCTGTCATATGCTAGGCAAAATGTCTTCCTTCCCTCCGTCATTCAGGCAATGCAATATATTGAGCAAATACTGTGTGCTGGGAAGGGCACTACACTCTGTAGATCTCTTGGTTTGATGGTCACTTTTATATCAATTTAACTGGTTCACAGTTCAATATTTGGTTAAACTTTGTTCTGGGTGTGGTGTGCCTGTGTGTGTGTTGTCTGATGACACTTTAATCAGTGGACTGAGTGCAGCAAATTGCTCTCTCCAGTGTGGGTTAACCTCATTCAGGTCATGGATGAATTGGATGGATCAGAAAGGGTGAATAAGCACTCTCTCATTGTTTGTACCAGGACATTGCTCCTCTCAAGCCTTCAGGTTAGAACATGGACTAGAACTTGTACCATTAGCTTTTTATGGTTTCCAGTTTGCCAATTGTAGATCATAAAACTTCTCAATCTTAGCAACTCGGTTAGCCAATTTTAAAAATAAACTCTCTCTCTCTCTTTATGTGGGTGTGTCTATGAGTGTATGTGTGTGTGTGTGTGTGTGTGTGTGTGTGTGTGTGTGTGTGTGTGTGTGTGAGTGTGTGATTTATAAATTTTCTTTGTATGGAGAACCTAGACTAACACAACTTGTAAAAAAATGTTTCCCTGAACTTGTGGAGCTTTAACTGGCCAATGAAGATAGACATTGTAATTATTTTGATGATAAATAAATCAGATACAGTTTAAACAGATTGTAGGTAGGGTGAAAAGCAGGGACAATGAGTTTCAATAACACGTGAACATCATGAAATCTGAAGCATCAGAATTGGGGAGGACCTTCAGAGGAGGAGAAGACAAGGCCTGAGAAGTGGCCACTACTGTAGTGCTGAGGGATGGGCACTATCCAGCAGGAAGTGGACACTTAAGGTCTGGTGCACCCTGCAAGTGTTCTTGGATTTTATCATGGAGAAAATGAGTAAATATTAAACAAATCAATGTCTGAGCAGATTGCTGTTTTAGGAAGGTCCCACTAAGTAGATAACAGATGGTGAGAAGATTGCCTTGATGATAGTGATATACTCCTGCACTAATTTGGCTCCTAGATGATGTGCTGATTAGTGTTCTAAGTGGTGTATGTGGATTTCTCACGCAACCCTTACATGGAGTCTAAGTTATAAGTAAATTAACAGTACAGTGGGAGGTGGCAGGAAGATTTCTTTGACCTTAGCACAATTAGGAGGTTGAAAGGTGTTTTCTAGGAACAACTTTTCTCAGGTAGATGACTGTAAGAAGGCACCAACATGCTAATATCTCAGTGTGTGTTTCTGGGGTGGGGTGGGTGGTTTCCTTTGATGAGTTTTCTTTGCAAGGAGGAGCCATATTTTCTGGGTCTGTAGAGTGTAGTTCAGTGCTGATCATCAACAACATTGAATGGGACATAGAGATGCTGTGTCTTACATGGGGGAAGATTGAAACTTGTGGAAACATTTTGATCGGAGAAGAGTCAGTGACATATAATGTTTGGACTTGGAGATTAAAAGAAGTCAGCAGGGACTAAAGGCCTGGATTAGGGAGACCAGGAGAGAGGCTGATGAAGTGCACAGACCAGACATCTTCAGTTTCCAACTGAGCTTAGACCGTGGTGATGAACCTGGGGACATGGGAAAGAAGAGTCCAAGGGAAGCTCTTAGGATTTGTTCATTGCATGTGAAACAGTAGAGCATGAGGGACTGGGTACAGTTTCACTCTCTGCCTTGGTTTCTGGAGAAGCCAGTGAGGCCATATAGGATGAATGATTCTGGGAGGTGAAGGGAATTGGAGGTTTATTTATAAGACTGTTGACTGACTGGTAGAAGAAGCACAACCTCTCTCCTGCCTTGGACTGTGATTTTGTTTGTTTCAAAGACTTCCTCCCTCTGACTTTCTTATTTCTGTCAATAGCGACACCTTCTCTTCATCCCCCTCATTTAAAATTTCTGAGTTATTTCTGCTTCCTCACACCCTGCCCAGAACTCTTCCCCTGGCCATAACTCTACTTGACTCTTTCTCCTGTCTTCATGCATTGGGTAAATGCACTTTTTGGAAGAACTTCACAAGTTACACTTTAAGACATGGGTGTCACATTTACTCTTAGTCCACCTTAACCAGGTAAACTTCACACCACCACACCCCCAATCTTTTTATTGTAGGAAGTGGGGTCACATTTACTCTTAGTCCCTTAATTAGGCAAACTTCACACTACCGCACCCCCAGTCTTTTTATTGTAGGAAGTGAAGAGTCAAATAGTAGTTACCAGAGTCTGGGAGGCATGCAAAGTAAAATAGACTGATTAATGGTTACAAACATACAGTTAAAAGACAGAAAGTTTATTGCTCAATAGCACAGTAAAGTGACTGTTATTTTTAAAAAGTGTTGTATATTTTTAAATAGCTAGAAAAGAAGATATGGAATGTTCCCCACACAAAGAACTGACAAATATCTTAATTTCCCTGATTTGATCATTATATATTGTATGCATATATATATAAATGTCACATGTAGCCCCAAATATATACAATTATTATGTATCAATTTAAAAAGTATTATGTTCTTTACTAATCATAACAAGTGGACTTATGAGTCACAAAATGACAGTCAGAAGGAGCATAATGAGTCAATCAGCAACTCCTGTGGTTTCTATCGTGAACAAACTCTTTTAAGATTACCCTGCATGGATCCTCTGCTCTGGACTGCATGGGATTAACTATTTCAATTGTTTATTGTGTACACCTTAGATATGTCTTTCAAAAAGTGTCATCTCTTTTTGAACTTTGTCTAGTGGAAGAGTCCTAGAATGCCTTCTTTTTATACTCTTCATTTACTATCATAGTTGAAGATTTATATACATTGCTTTCCATTGATTAAGTCAGAATATTTTCACTACAATATAATATATGCTGGTGATTCTACACAACATATTTTTTTGTATTTGAGGTTGTTGGTTTTACAGTTGTCCACTCTGAGTGCCACTCCTATCAACGTTCATGCTTGTATGAACACATTTTTCTCAGGTCGGGTGATCTATGGTTGTAGCTGAGTGCATCTACCTCTTAACTAGATATTTTAATATAACCCCAAACTGATTGAAGTAATTTGCACTCCCACCACTGATATATTTGATTCTAATCAGATCCTATAATCTCCCATATGTGATATTGCAATTTTTGTATTTACTTCTCAGGTGGGTATGCTAGGATTATGGTGTCATAATTTTGTCAAAACAGTGGCATAATTGTGAAGCAGAAAATGTCACTACATCTAAAATGGTTGAAAATAAAGGTGTATGTGTGAGCTCTCAGTGAGATGTGTGGCAGATGGGTTTTACTTATCATTGAAGATAATTCTATTCATCTCTTTGCAACTTTGCATTCACTCTTGTCTCCTTGGCACCTTGAATGTGGTCACAAAATAATATTTGCACCACAAAAAGTGGGAAATGTCATAAATCAGATCATTTAAAAATATATGTTTTTATAATCAGCATAGCACTAGACTGTCATTTCAAATCCCAGTGTAATGACTCCGAGTGAAGACTTTTCAGGAAAAAAGCTAAAGACATAGCAATGGAGAAGCAGTGAAAGTCCTGTAGGTTCAGAAAGGGTGTTAGAGCATTGTTTTAGATTAATCTTTTCCTGGTTTGACCCTAATTATCTTCCATTGATATAGTTACTGAGCCTGGTTTGGAACTCTGATCTGAAAAGATGGAGCCTTGATAAGGTACATCAGGGAGTACATGAATGCAAAATAAATAAAACCATGTTGAATGACAGTGGACCAGAGCATGAAGGTGTGTAGCAGTTTGGACCCAAAGCTGCCATGTGAGATGTAGCCTTGCATCTGGGGGTAAGAAAAGAAGGGAATTCAGTCAAAGAAAGTCAATAAAAGTAGATATGAAAGGAATCATAGTTCAGTAGTCTTCCACAAACCACTCCACACAGTTTCCTTGCATTTGAACGCTGATTCCTATCTCTTAAAATAACCAGATAGCACTAGATTTTCTTTCAGAACATTCTGAGATCATCAGATTTGATTCCACGGCTCTACCAATCCAGATAGTTTATTTCATTCTCTTGAGTTTAAGTCCTGGTTGCATCTTGGGGGCTTCTCTGGCTGTTCCAAGCCTTAAAGAACAGAATCCCAAGGACCAAAAGGATCTAGCTGGACATGCCCATGCGACTGAGGTTCTCCACTGTGTAATCCTTGGACTGTGAGGCTGGGATGATAGACAAAGGTCATGGATGTCAGGGTAGATCAAAATCACCCAGCATCCCTGGATGCCCACCCAAAGCACCCAACTCCCCTTGACAAGATGTGATCCTCTGTGCCAAGCTCCAGAACTGAGAAGATCTCCTTACTCACCATTCCTGGAGTCTGACTTGTTTGGTGATGGGCTAGTGGTCTCAGCTACTCCTGTGAATCAAAACAGAGGGAAGAGGAATAGGTTGAAGAGTCCTGAGTCCAACCTCTATTCCAGACTCTGAATTCTCACATGCATCCATGTCTCATGACGTGAATTCTATGTAGTTTTTCCATAATCCCTGTCTCTTCTGTAGCAGGGTTCTCTCTGTTATCGTCATCAATTATTTCAGCTTTCCTGTCTTTGAATTCAAAAACTTTGCCCCTGAACTCACTTTGGGAAAGAGTTCTGAGGTACTCTGAGAGCTCAGGATCTGCAGAGGAAATGGTCTCCAAGTACAGAAATAATTAAGCCCTTTTATGCTCTCTATTTATTCTGGGACAGAGGACAATAGAAACTTATTCCCCCAATGGTGAAACTTTCCAGTTTTTCAATGGATGAAGGCCAATACTCCATGAATGAGGGGTTGGTCCTCAGGGCTCCTGAATGTCACAGGCACAAAGAAGTGAATGCCTGGGACTGCCTCACCTTTGTGCCACTTCAACCACTTCCCCTTGGGATTCACCATCCATATACTTTCTAGTTGATTCATTCTTCATTTGGTTAGGAACATCTACAATGTGGCCCCCCCACACAGGCACACATGTATACAAATACATATTCCTTAAATTGTGGTATTATCAAAGGTTCATAAAATAATCTTTATGCTATTATGAAGTATAAATTAGATTCTAAGATACTCTTGAGAATTGTGTTAAAAATACTTTTGGTAATAATGTTAAAAATTGATAAAATGATATTCTCAGGAGAGATATTGAAGAGCTGGGGTTTCACATATTCAAATGACCTGGAAAAATCCCAAGAGGAAAATTATTAAAGTGGCATTTCTTTAGTATAATGTCATTTAAGTGAGCTATATAAAAAACAAACATACACTCAGTTCTACTCACAAATAGTAAATTGAAAATTCATCTTCTATGTGATTTGACATTTTAAAGAAGACACAGAAAAGTTTGTGGGGGTTCTCTCTGTTGGTTTCCCAACCACACTCCCCTGGCAGTTTCCCACTATTGTCAATTCTTTTCTTATAGTATTATGGTAACTTTTTTTTTTACATTTGGGTCTTTGATCCATTTAGAGTTGATTTTTGTGTATGCTGATAGGTAGGGGTCTTGTTTTAATCTTCTGCAAGTTGTCAGCCAGTTTTCTCAGCACTATTGACTTAATAAGTTCTCTTCTCCCAGTGGTTGTTAGTGGAGGCTTTGTCAAAGATGAGTAGGTTGAGAAGTTGAGGCTTTGCATGAAAAAATGCTCAGTTTCACTAACCATCAAAGAAATGTAAATTAAAACTACACTGAGTTACCCCTAATTCCAGCCAGAATGGCCATTATCAGTAACTCAAAAACAACAGATGCTGGAGAAGATGCAGGCAAAAGGGAACACTCCTACAATGTTGGTGGGAGTATAAACTAGTACAACCTCTGTGGAAAATAGTGTGGCGATTCCAATAAGGTCTAAATATAAACCTTCCATATGACCTAACAATCCCCCTTCTGGGAATATACCCAGAGGAATTCATATCATTCTACAAAAAAGATATCTGCGCATGCATGTTTATTGCAACATTATTTACAATAGCAAAAACATGGAACCAATAATGCTGCCCATCAAAAGTAGACTGGATTTTTTTTATTTTTTATTAATCAATATTTTTTATTATGGTTTTGTGGGGTACAGTTAGGGGTTAGGTATACAATTACGTTTCATTCAGGCACCCTGTTGATAAGAGGTGTTTCCCCATCCCCAGACAGATATTTGCTACTACTAAACCCATCTCCTTCTACCCCCCACAGTTTCTCAGTACCATCAGTCATTTTCATATAGTATTACATTGGATGTTCAAGGTCCATTATATAAGTGAGAACATGTGATGCTCGGATCTTTGTTTCTGTGAGAGGTCACTCAGTATTATAGACTCTAGTTCCATCCAGGTTGCTGCAAAATTCATGATTTTGTTCTTTTTTATGGCTGTGTAGTATTCCATCGTGTATATGTACCACATTTTTTAAATCCAGTCCTCTTTTGATGGGCAGCATGGTTGTTTCCAGGTTCTTGCTATTGTGAACAATGCTGCGATAAACATACGTGTGCAGGTATCTTTTTTATAGAGTGATTTGAGTTCTTCAGGGTATATTCCCAGGAGGGGGATGGCGGGATCATATGGAAGGTCGATTTTTAGAGCTTTTAGGAATCACCACACTACTTTCCACAGAGGTTGCACTAGTTTACACTCCCACCAACAGTGTAGAAGTGTTCCCTTTTCACCCACACCCTCTCCAGCAGCTGTTATTTTTTGAGTTGTTGATAATGGCCATTCTGACTGGAGTTAGGTGGTATCTCAGTGTGGTTTTAATTTGCATCTCCTGATGATTAGTGAGGTTGAGCATTTCTACATGTGTTTGTTGGCTGCTCGAATGTCTTCTTTTGTGAAGTGTCTGTTCATATCTTTTGCCCATTTTATAATGGAGTTGTTTGTTTTCTTCTTTTCAGTACGTTTCAGTTCCTTGTAGATCCAGGATGTTCAGCCTTTATCAGACCTAGAGTTGGCAAATACTTTTTCCCAGGTGGTAGGCTGTCTCCCTGCTCTCTTGATGGTTTCTTTGGTTTTGCAGAAGCTTGTCAGTTTAATAAGGTCCCACTTGCCTATCTTCTGTCTTATGACTTGTGGGTTTCAGGTTTTGTACAGGAATTGGATGCCAGTTCCGATTTCCATGAGGGTATTTCCTTCTTTTTCTAAGGTTCCTATGGTTTGAGGTTTTACATTTAGGTCTCTGATCCATTTGGAGTTAACCTTTGTGCATGAGGATAGATAGGGGTCCTGTTTCAATCTCCTGCATGTGGTCAGCCAGTTTTCCCAGCACCATTTACTGAATAGGTTCTCCTCTCCCCAGTGGTAGGTGGTGGAGGCTTTGTTGAAGATGAGTTGGTTGAGAAATTGAGGTTTTGCTTCTGCAATCTCAATTCTATTCCATTGATCTATATGCCTGTTCCTGTACCAATACCAAGCTGTTTTGATGATTGTAGCTTTATAGTAAAGTTTGAAGTCTGGTATTGTGATATCACCTGCTTTGTTTTTTTTTGCTGAGGATTGTTCTGGCTATTCTTGGATAGTTGTGTTTCCATATGAATTCCTGTGTTGTCTTTTCCAGGTCTGAGAAGAATGTTGCTGGTAATTTGATGGGTATTTCATTGAATTTGTAGATTGCCTTAGGTAAGATGGACATCTTCACAATGTTGGTTCTTTCGATCCATGAGCATGGGATATTTTTCCACTTGTTTGTGTCATCTTTGATTTCTTTGAGCAGTGTTTTGTAATTTTCATTGTAAAGGTCTTTCACGTCTCTGGTTAGGAAGATGCCAAGGTATTTCATTTTTTTGTGACTATTGTGAATGGAATTGTGTTTTTTATTTGGGTTTCTGTTTGCTTATTATTGGTGTAGAGAAATGCGATTGTCTTTTGTACATTTATTTTGTATCCTGAGACTTTGCCAAAGGCTTTTATCAATGTAAGGAGACTTTTGACAGATTCTCTTGGGTTTTCAAGGTACACCATCATATCATCTGCATAGAGAGATAACTTGACTTCCTCTTTTCCTGTTTGAATACCTCTGATTGCCTCCTCTTCTCTGATTCGGGCTTTTATTTTGGTGATCTGGATTCTTCTGCTGAAATTAGGGTTTTTGTGGTCTTGCTTTTCCAGCTTCTTTAGGTGGCTTGTTAGGTTGTGAATTTCTGTTCCTTCCATTTTCTTCATGTGTGTTTGTAGGGATATAAATTCCCCTTTTACCACAGCTTTCAGGGCATTCCAGAGATTTTGGTAAGATGTTTCTTCATTTTCATTTGTTTCCAGGTATCTTTTGATCCCTGTTTTGATTTCCTCATTGACCCAGGAGTTGTTTAGCATCATGCTGTTTAGTGTCCATGTCTTTGTGGATTTGGGGGGGACTTTGTTGGTGTCAATGTTTATTTTTATTCCACTGTGATG